>NW_019100482.1:112919-257624 GCF_001856785.1 Myzus persicae
TAAATATTGTCTTTAAAATTTGAATAGATTTGATTAGAGCGACTAAACGGCCTTACTTTAATGGCTGTGCATAGGAATATTCCTATCAGTACCAAAGAGGTAATTGATGAATTAGCCAAAAAAAAAAGAAAATTAAATTTTTTACTATAATTTTGAACTGTTTGTAGTTTGTAAATAAAATATATTAAATTTATATGTTTTGTTATTTATTATTTGAATGCACAAATATTAGGTAACAGTAACTAGGTTTAAATTTTTTTTTCTTATCCCCCCCCATACAAAAATGATATATACGCCACTGTAGATGTTAACCCATAACTACTATATATCTTCTGTTATTATTTATTTCACTATTGAATATAACTATCATTGTATCCCTTTGATACTAGTCAACAACTGTAGTCTATCACGGTAGCAACTATCGCATGGCATAACTTTTTAAGATATTTTGGAGAAGTATCATGAACCAAGAGCATCTTTGAGAGATGACTTTTATACAAGCACCATTTAAATCAAGAAAAATATTTGAATTTTGTACATTTGATTTAATTGTTACTCCATATTTATTGACAAATTATTTAATCAATATTATTAATTATATTTGTTCTTTTTTTATGAATATGTTTATGTTCCTTGACACATTTTCCTAATGTATGATATGAACGTCATCTACAACTTATAAAATGATTTATTAAACTTAAAAACTATTACCTATGTATTTATATAAGTTTGTTTATGTTTGTCAGTAGTTTATTTAAGAGTAGATTGGTATTAGGTAGTTATTCCCATGATCACATCTGGAATAAATCTAATTGAGTGTTAACACTAAAATTACTTTAACAACATAAATATGAACAATTGTTTATAATATTGTCAATACAGTTTTCATTTCAATCATCAAAATTAATTGTATACATGCTTTGAAAATGTTATGACACACATTACAAATGCATTTACTAACCATTACACTTTTGAAAATTGTCAACTAAATGTATATTTTCGAATAGCTTCTAGTCATAGTTATACAACAAAAACTTCAAAGATAACTCGGTCTTTACATCCATATAAAATATTAATAAGACAAGTCTTAAAATCCACAATGCTGAATAATGGGTACCTATAGTAAATTGGTAAACGTAGATATTATTTTTTTATAAAAAAAGAATATTGTGGTCGTCCAGAGCGAGAAGTGATATATACATTTTATTAATAGAGAATTGTATGTAGATTCCATTCAAATAGCAAGTTCAACTAATTTTCCAGTAGTGTCCTTGAGAGTTTTCAAAACCCATAAGAAACCAAAAAACAATAAAATATTAATTGTTACATCAATAATAAAATATTAATTGTTACATCAATAATTAAATAATACTTATTGAATTATTTGCAATAATTAGGTATACTTAAGTTAGGTTACCATATAGGTAGTTTTTGTAATTTTTAGATTTCGAAGAAAATAGTCAACAATAGTTTTTACTTTTTCTCTTCTGCTCTTACATTAGTTGCAATGTCAAATATAATATTACAAAATTGATAATTTACTGTAATAAAGGTACTTATTTGATTTTCAGATACAAATTCTTACAAAACAGTATTAAAAATTGAAATACTTTTATTCTAGTTTCTAATATAAAATTGGTTTTTAGCTTTTCATAAGTCATCACACAAGCATAGGCAATATGGCCCATTATTCTGTTGAAATAAATAAAAGTAAACTCTTAATACTTAAAAAAAAACAATATTTTGTTTTTGTGCAAAAAATATGGCTCAAAGTGGCCAACCATTTTGAATAGGTAATGAAAAAGACAGAAAAATAATATTAGTATATGAGGAAATAATAAAAAAAAAACACCATACAAGACAAAAAAGCAGGGGGGAGTGGTACGCGATGGCGAGGTGCCACTGGCCACCTCCATACGATCCCTCGAAGTCTCGACCCGTCCCATTGAGTGCAATGGCCAGCGCGTTTGCTCTCGGGCGACGGCCATCATGACAGGGCCAAGGCCCGACAGCCACGACCGCTGGAGCGACGAACGGTGAGCGGTCAGCGCGATGTTGTGCGCATTGACAAAGTACCGAGTGAGCTGACACATAACCATCGGAATCGGCGGCGACCGGAGGCTTGACTTGACCGGCGGTATTGCCATTGGAAGAAAAATGGGGACAATCGTCGGACCACGCCGGAACGCACCGCGATCCTGATATTCCCCGATCCTCCCTGGGGTCCCGTCGGCCGCATCTGCGTCCCAGGTGGCCGTCCAGGAGTCGTGCACCACCGTACCCTGAAACGTTATCAGTTTTCCACGGGTCTGGCGGTGCTGACATTCGTGTCCCTAGCTTAGTTATCTATCGCTCACCCGTTGTGTTTTGCAGCCCCCCCCCCCCCGCGTCGAGCACACAGTCATCGTCGTGGTACCGTCGGGGCTGAGTCGTTGTCCGCGCCGGTATCGCTAGCCGCTGTCTAGTCGTCCGTCTATCGCTCCGAGGGCGACCGAAAAATCCGGGACCCAGCCGAACCGCCAGATGAGAACGCGTGACTCTGACCACTGCGATCCCGTCGCACCACGGGAGGTCGGAGAACGTATTTCGGCGGCTTACCGCCGTCCGCCGGACACCGTAAAGCGCTATGGCGCGCACCATTCTCCACGTCGCCGTTGCCGCCGTCTTGTCTTGGTGTTCTTCAGCTATGGCGGAGGGATAAGGGAAACTGCGGATCTCATTCCCTTCGGCAGCAGCAACCGCACGGTAACAGGCTCTTGACGCCTCTCCGTGCGGCGCTGACAATGCGCCTCGGCCGACCGCGCGAAGGGTTTCTCGTTACCGCAATGGGCGCAATGGTTGTCGCCGGATGTTTCTGCCTGTCCTGCAGCTCCGTATATCTTCCCTCTCTTCTTGTATTCCCTCAGCCGGCACGTCTTCCTCGTGAACCTCGCCGCCAGTCAGTATACGACGCCCTGCCCATTGTTCCCTGTCGTCTCGATGGGCGGCAGTGCTGGTTCGATGTCACCACTTTCCGGCATGCTGCACACTGCGTCAACAATCTCGGTCACGATGCATCGCATCTTCATCTATATCCTCGGGGTTTGAAATGATTAGTTTTTCTTCGGGCGGAAGAAAATCTTCGCCTTCGATAGACATCGTCCAGTTACCTGCAACGAAGCTCAGAACATTTAAATCAAGTGTCGCAATTATAATTTCGTGAATGGTAGCCATTTTTTTTCGATATATGTGGTTTGGTCAATCATAAATAGAATAGCCACCGTTTGGATTTCGGGCTCCTTTATTTTTCAAAAAATCATTATTATTGAAATATTCTCAATAATATTATAGGTACTACCTATAATATTATTAATAACAAGGATTTGTATTTAGATTTTTACTATACTACAGTGCTCGTCTTATACTTTTCAGGTGAAATCTTTAAATCTTTTAGAAACGATGAATGTATTGATTATGCAATGACATGATTCAACGTATGCAAACAAGTTTTATGGTAAACAAATTATGATTCGATCTCCAAAGTGATATATACCTAAACACCAAAGCATAGTAAATTTGTACTTTGAAGTGATTGGATCCAAGTAGTAAAGATTATAGTCAAATCCAATCAAAAAGATGGCACCTGGAAGCAATATTTATTAATTTCAAGGTTTAGTGATTCACAATCATTGTTATTTTCCCATTGCATGTTACTGTAAAAATAATAAATAATATTTGACATCAAATTTCTTTATTTGTTGTAAGCTTATTGTAACTTGGTGCTCTTTTGTTAAAGTTCAAGATAAATTATTACAAAACCTTAAAAGCACTTGTTGACTTAACTAATTACCCATATTAGCTTATAACTTCTTAACTTATTCAGTTAAAATGTTTGTTGTTGTAAATTAACTTTGGTGATAATTAAAAGGGCAAATTATATGTTAAACTCTACCCTTAAATAACATTTTAACACGTGAATTGTTATATAAATAGGTACCTAAATATTATGATTTATAAAAAGTAATAATTTTGTATAAAAATGCATCTATTCTGTTCGAATTCATATTATTTTTGAAATCAATACGATATCCACGGCTACGCTTTATGTTTAAGACATAACTTGTGGTTTATAATTGCGATGTACTATATCAGTCTATAAACCGTACTTATTGTATGAACCTCGTACTTATAAGAAGTTAATTGAATTTGACAGTTATAAGTATTCGCATTAGCTAGTTACCAGCTATTACATATTAAAAAAAATCACAACAATGGATTTCGAACCTGCGGAATTCATACCTGTTTGGGAAGAATCGTAAGTAGTGTAATCGATGTATACTTTATTGTGTCCGAATACTTGTAAAACTTTAATCTGTTTCAACGCATATACACTGTTTATTATTTTATTCATTAACTTTTACGAGGAGCGTTTTTTTTGGGAAAACGAAGATTCAACATTTTAAATGAAATTTCAGACCAGAAGTATATTATGACCCGGTGATACTAGAACATGAATTAGATCAGTTAAAAAAGGAATATTCCGAGATAAAATATCGGTGCTCGGAACTAGAAGCAGAAAATACACAGTTAAGAACGGCTGTAAAAACAAAAGAAAAAGAAAAAACAGATCTCCATAACTTATTCAGAGTAGGTATTCATTTTAATTCTAATTATGAGGGTAGCTACACATACCAATATTTACTGTTACCACATCTTCAACAAACAACAAATATTTGGTATTGCTCTGTAGGTATTTCTATAATTTTTCTTACGTATAATTTAAATGACATTAAAACGTGTACCCTTGTTTTTATTTAGTTAGTTAGACCACATACAAATATGGACCAACTATATTTATATAATATTAAATATATCATTACATTGTATTTTTTTAGGAAAATACAATCAAATTACCAAATGTCCAAGCAAAAGTCTTGGAATTAAATAAGGAAATAAATAAGCTAACCACGGATAAAAAAAATTTGATAATGGCCAATGAGAATTCAAAAGAAAAACGCGAAGAATTAGAAAAAAAATATAAAGAAGTTACGGAGAGTAATACAGCTTTAGTGGTAATAATATAATACTATTACGATTAACATACACATTATGTCCACGATAAGTAAATATAAAATAAATATTTAGGTTGCGAACAGAAAGCTAGACAAAATTCACGCGAAATGTAAACTAGAAAAAGAAAAGGAAATCAAGGATAAACTTCGAACGAAAACTGAAAACGACAAAACAAAAGCTAAGATTGAAGAACTTGAAGTGATTTTGATATTTTAAAAAGTAATACAATTATTTCACGAGTATAATTTCAGATTGAGAATAAAGCACTGAAAACACAAATTAGTAACCACGAGGACGAATTACGATTTAAAGAAATGCAAATTACAGGATTGGCAAGAGCCAATAAAATTCTCGAGACTAAGGTTGAGAATGTATTGGTAAGTATTATATAACTATGTATTATGTTTGATTTAAATTAATACATTAAGTATAATATATTTCACAAAAAAATATTTTCGCAGATCAAATTAACAGATTCTGAAAAACTTGTAACAGTTCTAGAAAAAAAAATAAAAACTATGAATAAGGAATGTTCAGAGTCAATACTTCGATACTCGAGTCTGCTTAAACAAAACAATAGCTTACAAAAAAAATTGGTGATTATTGTGTTTAACATTTTAATTATTAAACATAATCAGAAAATAATTAACTTGGTGAACATTTTATTTAGGACGAAGCAAATGAATTATTGATAACGGTCGATGAATTGAAAGAAAATGAACGTGGATTATACAAACAAATGAACACGTTTAAACGAATAATATTAGCAGAGCAATTGGAAAATAAGAAATTAATCGAAATCGCTGTAATTAAAAAAAAATTTTTATTTTATAATTTATATACATTGCATAAAATATATAATAATATGTATTCCAGCATCAATTGGAGAAACAAAAAACCAGGTTTATATACACAGGAGAAGACATAACGATAATAAAGCGCAAATTAGAAGAATGCATGAAACTCAATCTTGATCTGTCGAAGAAATTCAGTAACCTCGACTGTCCTTTCGTAAGATATTATATCTAAGCGAGTTATTTGATAGTAGAATCTTAAAAAATAACATTGTTCGTTATTAATTTAATTCAAAAGTATAAATCCGTATAATTTCGTTATAATTTCGTTATTTATAAATATTTTTATTTTATTAAGTTTACAGATTCAATTTAAAAGTATATTGTTCGTAGCATAAAGTAAATATATTTTGTAAATTGTTTGATAAAATGCGCTTAGGCCCATTTTATTTTATACAATTTAAAAAATATCTTTTTTGAACTCACCTCAGAGTGAATGTTGATATTTAAGTGTAGTAATACAAATTGTATTTTACAGTACCAGTCGAAATATGGTAAAATTGAAGACAAGGAACCAGCCATAAAATGCGGTAAATTATTCCATAACTATAATTTACCATCTATATTACCAATAATAATTATAAACTGGATTTGTATTTAGCAATTTACAATATTTAGTAGATAATTAATTATAACCTCGTGACCGTATTAGGAAGTCACGACAAAAAGTACAATTTGTACTTTAAATGCAGATTTAAATTTTAAATTTAAATACAACTAGTATCAATCTATAAACTGAATGCTGGGGTGTAAAGTTGGGGATCAAAATATTATTGTAATTTAAAATAAACTTAGAATTTTATTCAATGCCAAAAATATACCTACTACATGTAGTTAAGCACATTGAATATGAGAGTAAATTGTGTATACCCCTGATCGCATAGATATTAAATATTTTGAATAATTTTAATGGTTGGCACTTATAACATACATATCCCATGATTGTTTTCGGTTGTCACGTTTTAAATGTTGGATTAACTATTTATTTCAGGTTCGATAAAAGAAAAACATTATGAAAATAAAATATTTGCTTTGGAACAAGTGATCAAAGGGTATACGTCTTAACCTTATATTAGGTACACTTGAAGAAATACAATTAAAACATATAGGCTGTTTATTTTGTTCAATAGGTTACATTTAAAATATGATAGTCAAGAGAAAAAACAGCTTCAATATCGAGGCGTGGTGATTAAAAGCTTGTATGATGTAAAAAGAGCAGTAGATAAAGAAAAGGCTACTAGAGCCTTGCTCGAAAAACAAAAATATAATATTATCTATGATAAATTAGAAGTCTTGGATAAAGATTCAAAGATTCAAAAACTAGAGGTAACACTGTAACAGTATGAAACAATAATATCATGTCAGTTGCATTGAATAATATACAGTAGTATATTTGTTTAATAGATTCAAAAGGATGATTATGATCAGAAATGTAAATTACTTAATAGACAATCAACTTTGCTCTGCAGACAAGTAAGAAACGATTTTAAGAAAATGGAGTCCATGAAAAAAAGTACGTATTACCTTGTCATTAAACAATTTTGTCGAATATAATATAAGTGATGTCAATCATTGTTTATTTTTATCTTTACCAGACATTCGGAGAGCAAATAAAGTTTTTGAAGGCGTGGAACAAAAAAATGATGAATTACGAAATAAGACTGAACAGGCAGAGAAATTAGAGGAATCTATGAAAACGCAATTAGAATTTAATATCAAATGCCAAAAACGTCAACAATTAGAAGCAAACCAAATGAAATCTACTATCGAAGAGGTAAAACAATTTTCTCAAAATAACCTGGAGTGATTAACTTATTGACGATCTCCATACTTAACACATTTTAGTATTATACATGTAAACAATGTTTTCTTGTCGAAAATAACTATTTACTCATAAACTAATAAACCATGTAAATAATATTAGTTAAATGATGTGTTCATTTGAGTATATTATACTTTAGTTTGAGAAAAAAATCCATAAAATGCAAGAAGAGTTGAATAATACTAAACAAAAAAACGATGAATTGACAAACGCAGTTGCACGATTTCAGACGTCAAGCGAATTTGATAAGAAAATTCAATCGAAAAATATCAACGAAGCGAAAATTGAAATCGGGAAATTGTCAATTGAAAATAAAAAATTAACGTAATAATCAGTATAATTTGTGTTTAATATAGCTTATTCTAGGAAGATGAAATAATATTATATTTGAACTGCTAATCAAGTAACAACCGTATGCATATCTATTTTTAGATTTGAAAACAAATGTCTTTCGAAGTTGAAGGACGAAAATAAATTATTACAATCCAGATTAATGACTGGAGAACGGAATTTGTTATACCTTCAAACAAAATTCGATAAATTGTACAACGAGAAACAACGCCAGATAAATGCATCGAGAATACCCAAGTACTTAAAAGAATGTCTAATAGTATCCTAAATTATAAATTGTATTGTTCAATGTGTGTTGCAGATTGTAGTTGGAATGAAGAAGAAAGTCTCTATTCCAGTTTTGTTCAAGCACAAAATGTCCACGGTTTTATAATGTACATTACTTATTGTTATACATACATTTAATAATATAATAAACATGCATATAAAATAAATGCTTCATTTTTTGAATATTTAACAGACTCAAAAGCAATTGAACGTTTGAATTTACCATATTGAACGAGTAACTAGGTACCTATAACATAAGTAGGGCTTGTTTTAAAATTCCTAGATGAATATGTTGCTTAGTCACCGATTGGACATTGAGTTCAGATACAGTAAAACGGGTATCCCGATAATTGAACGAAAGAAAAAGAGGGAAATGTAGTGTGTCGTGTGTGGAATTTTGTTCTGTTAAAAAAATACAAGAATTGAAAAATAATAAAACACGACACGAATATAGCTTATAAGCTGTAATATCTATTAACGGGTCCAAATCGCAATTTAGTTTTCATTTTAACCGATATGAGCGCTATATGCGGGAACAGTCACAGATCACCATAGATAATAAATTATTATAATATTTATTATCTATGCAGATCACATGACTTTGATTCAAATCGTATGCCGTGTGATAACGCTTTTCTAAGACTTTGTCGTCGGGCAACCATACTATCTTTAATCGTGATCATAACAAATAAATATTATTCTTAATATTATTCTGTGATATTATCTATTATTATCTAATATTATCTTATCGTGTGACGGATCATAATCATCAAACAACGGTCGACCCGACTCGACGGAAGTTGTTGTGCAGGACGGGCGATGTCGTTTCGACGTCCTGAGTTGCCGAATGATGAGCGCCTGAGCGTTTTCGCCCGTCGGCGCCGTCGCGCCGAGCTCTTCTCATCTTGTGACTTGCAGTTGAATTTGTTCCTATGATTTTCCATTTGATGTATTTTTATCGATCGTCGCCGAACACTGCCTTTGGAGAGTTTGTGCCTGATAGTAATAATAAAATTAATGTTAATAACGAACCACTCGCATTTAGCTCATTTTGATCGTCGCTCTAACATTCCGTTCGATGCGGAGCTCAATTATCTATTACTATACAATTATACAGTGGGTGAAATCAATAAATCGAGTTCTAAGTACCAGACGGTCTACTCGCCGGATTAGCCTAGACGGCATACTCGCATACACCATAATTTGCTCGAGTCTACACTTAAGTTGATTTGAGTGGACGTGTGGTTCGCCGACCCATGGCCTCTGCTGATTAGTGATTAGTGCTTGCCGCTTGATTCATACTAAGTTGGTAAGCTTATTTTACTGCCAATGTAAATTGTTAGAATACTTCATCTCTGCCTCCACCAACCCACCCAACATAAAAAAAAAATCAAAAACAACATAATACTATTTACAAGTTTCAAATATTTCATCAAAAGATTGGTGAATAATCAATGATTCATATATTGTTATTCTAAATTTGGATGATTCCATGTTTCTAAAATTCTTAAGGCTTATTGATAGTTTTGTGGTAGAAAATGTCTAAATAATTTTTTTTGTGATTGTGGCTAATTTAAACAAATTAAATCTATCCTTGGACGTGTTGGTGGTCAAATTATTCGGTCTGGCGGGTGAATTTGTTTCCTGCAACGTCATACTTTATATTTTGTATTTTGAATAGTTTTAACAATTTACCATGATTGATAATTTTAATAATCATAAAAGTATAAATATTTATTAATACTTTTTGTTTTATAAAAGTTTTCATAGAAGTCTTATTTTTGATATTTGAAGCCTGTTTTATAATAATATGTAGGTACACACCTAGTTAGAAATCATTAATTTTGTTATTCTTCATATAATATAATCAACTTTTGTCACTAATCACCATTTCTTTATTGTAAATTGTAATTGATGTTAAAAAATTTTCTTTGGCCATTTCATGAACATAGATTTTACTTTCTATTTTTACAGAATACAACTAGAAATAAAAAGAGAAATTCAAAAATGGATACCTACAATACATGTCCATGTATGCGTCGTGAAAACCCTAAAGTAAATATAAGTGCTTGTACATCGTTTTAATAAATTCTATTGATTTAACACTTTGTTTTTGTTTTTCTAGGACCGTGTATGTTTTTCTAATGGTTGTGATAAGCGCACTGTATTTACATTAAGTAAAATGGCATATTATGCTTGTATTGACATTCAAAAAAAAGAGTACAACAGAATTAGAAATGCACCGGTAGTTGATATACAGAACTGTTGTCGCAAAATATTGGATGCCATTAAAAGAAATATTGATTTGCCATATGATCCAAATCATACAGAATGTATCTATGCATATCGTGAAAACTTTAAGGTAGCATGTTTTGAAGCTGCAAGAGTTGGGCATATGGACTGTTTAAGATTTGCCCATGAAAATGGATTTCTGTGGACCACTAGAACATCCAAGAGGGCTGCAAAAAATGGATATCTTGACTGTTTAGAATATGCACATGAGCATGGATGTCCATATGGTGACACCATTTTAAAATACTCTGCTAAAGGTGGACACTTAGAGTGTATGAAGTACTTGTATGAAACTGGATGTAAATTGACAATTTTAGCATGCTCTGCCGCTGCAGAAGGTGGTTTTTTAAAATGTTTAAAGTTTGCTCATGAAATTGGATGTCCGTGGGGAATTAAGACGTGCACTAAAGCTGCAGCTGGTGGCTACTTGGATTGCTTAAAATATGCTCACAGGAATGGAAGTGTCTTAACCGTGAAAACATGCGCTGCGGCAGCAAGAGGTGGACATTTGAAATGTTTAAAATATGCTCACCGAAATCGATGTAGATGGGATGAAGAAACAACTAATAATGCTGCACTTGGGGGACATTTTAAGTGTCTTGTATATGCACAAAAACACGGATGTCCGCTAGGTCTAAATATTTTGGAAAAGGCTGCGATAGGTGGAAGCTTGGACTGTATGAAATACTTATATAAATTAGGATGTCAGATAGGACGATTAACATGTGCCACTCCTGCAAAACATGGGAACTTAGAATGTTTAAAATATTGTCGTAAAATTGGATGTGAATGGGGAAGAAATGTGTGCACCAAAGCTGCAGCTCGTGGCCACTTAGCTTGCCTCATCTATGCCCATGAAAGTGGTTGTATTATGACCTGTACCACGTGCACAGCCGCTGCACGAGATGAACATTTAGATTGTTTAGAGTATGGTCGTCGGTTTGTAGATTGGTGAGAGTGAGATGAAGCGTAAATAAACGCTTCAAACTTCTGATTTAAGATTTTACTATTTACCTAAGAAATGTTTAATTCATTAAACATAAGGCCATATATTTTATGAATAAAAAGAGATGGTAAAATAATAATACAACATCCTAAATTAAATGTATGATAATCTATATAATATTATGAACTTATGTTAGATCGAACAATCTCATTCAGTAAAATGAACTAATCTGACCAATATGAAATTATTTATGAAAATCAATGTCAAATGTTATCTTTCCTTGAATGGACTTAGCACCTGGTGAAAAATGTAAATATGTGAAATTTAGATATACTTACTATATTTACTATTTGTCTTACCTGCAAAGTGCAAATTATTTAATTGTGTATTCAATGTTAAGAATATTATATTATTCAATTGATTCAGGGTATTTTTTCATTTAACTGCCTAAAAAAAAAATCCAATGGTGAATCAACTTCATAGTTCAAAGTATTGAAATGATAAATCTGAATTCACTATGTATATAAATGTATTATAGAAGGCCAATTATTAATTAGTTTAATATGGACCGATTTATTAGATGAAAAAGTGAAAAATATAATTTGATGTGTGGTGTCAAAAGCAATCAAATCAAATTTTGACATTCCATGGTTATAATACAATTGAATCTACAAATAATTTAGCTTGTCAATTCAAGATAAATCAGATAATAATTTCTTAAAAATGAGTACGACTATTCTCCATATTAATTCCTAGTTTTCGAATATTTTGATAATAGTACTAAAAACATTTATGTTTTGATCGCACATGAAAGATCTATCCTTCATAGTTTTGTTCGATTCCTAGTACCTTATAGTTTAAAATACCAGGCCTCACTAACATTTGAATAGATTTCTGGTATCTTCATAATATGCCATCAAAACTCTAAAGGTATGCTTTATGACTATAAAATAATTTTAAATTTATTTCAACATTTCTACTAAAGACCATAGTAAGATATGTGAAAAGGATATAAACTACCAATTACTATACCTATTAGCCTTACCAAATGTTTTTTGTAATATCTTTTATTTTGTGATTTTTGATTACCTACCTAACTATTGAGTTTTGATAGTTCTAATAGTTATGTTATAAGTTTTATAGCAAAACAACTAAGTACCTATATTGTTAGTACTTACTTGTAAAAATTACTTAGGTAGTCGATAAGTTAATGTATGTACCATATTATTATCTAAAACTATTCATCCAAATTTATATAACCAATAACAATTTACAAGTAACAATAACTCTCAATTCAGACATATTTGAACAAAGCAATTCTGTAATGATTATTTATTTAATTATTGTTACCAATGTAATATTTTTAATACTTTAAAATAATATAAAACGTCAATATGTAAATAAATACTTCTTTATTTAATTGTAAAAATATTTGTTAGTAATTGTTTGAGTATAATGTCTGTTACAGTATAAACTATATCGTTATTAAAATGTTAATATATATATATATACAAATATTACAAATGCAATGCTAATGACCTTAGTTGTCGAACCAGAAATTAAAAGTTTCAAGGACAATAAAAATTTTTTTTTAAAAAACGATAACGTGTTTGTAGATGATGGGCAATAGTGGATGTTGGAAGAGGCGAAGTCCACGTTTTTCAAGTAATTAGGTACCTACCAATGTTATAAACTTATAGTTATTTTTAGCTCTCCCTAATTCCACCTATGCTAAAGGCTACTGCCCAGTAAGTTATTATACTCGATAGTAGGTAGGTATATCTATGTAAATTGGAACGAGGTCTAGTAAACATAAATTATAAGTTTCTTTTGATATAATTGAAAACCGTCGGTACAGTCATTATTTGTAGAAGTAAATTCTCCTTTCAATAGCCAAATATTAGACCATGGTCCATGATACCATTTTGTATTATAGACGTTTAAACTATAAACCTAATAATTATTATAAAAAAAAATAGTGCCTTAGAATCGAGATGACCTGGGAATTTCAAATGTTGTATTTTGTTGTTTTGGCGCCTTGGTGGTACTAAAATAGAAGCCGTGTCTATTGGAGGCGTAATATATTATATTTTTATGATACGTCTTTGATGACTTCATTTTTAAAAACATCTATGGTAGAAATCGCCCTTGAACAGCGATGACTGCACGTCGACTTCGATGAATTATGAATGCCATTTCAATATGGAAGTACGGAACTGCAATTTTGCATTTTCAATTTGACATTTGTAACTAGCACCTACCTACTTATTCAGTCACCACGATCGTTAATAATAGGTATTCGATGTAAAGGACTGGTAGTCGAGTAGGTATCGTCAATATTGATTTATGCTACATATTTACATTTCTAGTACCCGGGAAGCTCGTTTTCTATTCTAAAGTTAGAAGTTGTCCAATTTGTCTACTGAGAAAAGTGGATAGTATGGCTGAACGAATTGAACAAGGAACTCCCAAAACCTATCGCGGCGACAACCATTTGGAGTTAAACGATGATAATAATTGCGATCGCTCATTTATCGAAGCTACTGTAAACTGTGATCGCCTTGTGGTAAGTTTCCGTTTGTTGCCGAAACATATAATTTTTGACCAATATATTATTTTATGCCTAACACTTGTTAATAACAATTTGGAACAGCGGAGGGGGGGAGAGCAAATAATTTCACCCAAAATATTTTTTTAATAAAATAGTCGATATCGATTATAATTCTGTGAAGCATTATCAAAGTACCCATGTTGCTTAATTTTGTTTCAAAGTTGAAGCATATAATATTGTTTTTAATTTACTTTACTTTTTTATGATTCAATTAGTTTGTTATATAGGTACCTACCTATTTTTTTCTATTTATAATCATATTGGTTTTGTCAACACCTCTTTATTTGGGCATACTATGTTAAAAATAGTTCCGTATCTGATTTAGAGTAAATATATTCAAGCCTGGGCATGAGCAAGGTAAACAGTTAATTTTATCTTTTTTAATTTTATTTTCCCTAACTAAATTTTAACTTAACTAATATTTATTGATATATGAACTTAATAAATAGTTAACGAGTAACTATTAATCAAATCCAAGTTACGATAATTTACAAATAATTAAATTATTATTGATGATGCATAATATCGCATACTATACATTTATTTTTTTATTATTTTAAATTAAATTACTAGCAATTTATATAAAAATAATAATAACTTAAATTAGGTGTACAAGTTCAGTGTCGGTTTCCATATAATTTTTAAGTTTTAACCTTGCTTTTAACTTAACTGAGTTTAAAAAATAATCGGATACACTTTAAATTTTTAAAAAATTGTATATAAACTTAACTTAAAGTTAATGTTGGAAGTATCCACTGATCATTGGCCAGGCTTGAATGGCCTGTGGCTATTTGTACGAATTTTATTCATTCCGAGGCTTTTCTTTAATAATGTTTAAGCTACAAAATAAATAGTACCTAGGAATAGTAACCCACGAAGATGAACAAATTTAGATAACCAGTTAAATAAAACAAGAGTGATATATTTTTATTCCAAGACGTGTATTACTACTTTTACTTATTGGAAACTAAAATTAAAACTTTCTATTATTAAAAATTTGATCTTAAATTTAGTGATGTAATAATTTTATTCAATATTATAATTTAAGTATGCTATAATTTATTATTAAAAGATATCTGTAAAAATTAAAAATATAGTAAAATATACATAGGTCATTAGGTCCTTATTTTTTAAATAATAATCTATTTGTTGAAACACAAATATAAATATTTTTTTTTATAGGATGGGGGCTGCTTATGTTATATTTGTTGAAATCCATTTAGGGGAAAGTGGCCCATTTTCTTCGTGGCACACCCCATACTAAATTCCTGCTCAGCTCACGTATATGGTACGTATACGTACCTTGTACTTACACCTATACTTAATACTTAGTATTTATTATAAATTTAAACATTTTAAGTAGTGCGAAAGTGAGTAAATTACATCCCTCCTTAAATGTTTTACAAGTATGCCATTATATTTAAATATGCTTATACGTCTATCTATACGAAGTCACGAAAAGTAAAAATCTATTTAATCTTAAATATTTAAATATTGTGTTTATTTAGAATCATATTTCGCATTATATGTTTACTCTGGCAGCTATTGTTTTATATTTATTTATTTTTTTGGTATTATAATTATATTTTATGTACGGCCCTCGTCTTTCTTCATTACATTATAATAAGTTGAATACAATTTAATAACAATGTATTTTTTTATTATATGAATCAATAGAATCGTTTGGAATCAATGCCTTTTTTACGGGATGTCGCTTTAAAACTCGGAGCAGAAAATACTCGTAAACACTTAGTACCATACCTTACTCATCTTATAATTGCTGAGCAACTGTCAGAATTGAAGGATTTAGCTGAAGTTCTTGGTGAATTTGAAATTTATGTGGGAGGACCAAAATATGCTCACATTTTGCTGGTAAGTTAAAGACATCAATTAAGTACTTATAATAGTTACCTAGGTAGTTATTTATGTACAGTAAAACAAATTTGCTTAACCATTTTCCACCCTAATTCGAAAATTCTAATGCCGATATTTATTTAATTTTTCCGCCTCCAATTCTTTTAAATGAGATGCTACCCTAAAGCAATACATGACTTGCTTGTACCCCAGCGACGGGTCTGCTATAGTTGCGAGGCGTGAGTCTTTAGGTCAGCACACGATTTAAGATAGTACCATAATATTATGTCTAAGTCCTAAGATAGGTCGGAACTATCTTAAATCGTGGGTCAGGGAGATGTTGAAAAAAATATATGTCAGGCATAATGTTACATAATTACCTACCCATTGATAGGTATTAGGTATTCATTTTTAGACAATAGCCGACCATTGACTATATAAATGTGCAAATCATAAATAAAAAACGAACAACAATAACGCGTTTTCGGTAATCGTTGAGTGATTTCGCAACATTAATAGGTATAGCTTAATAGGTAACTGATGTCTGATTACTCTGATTTAATATCTAACGATTAAGTACCTACTTAAAATGTTTTAAGTTAAAAATATAAACGAATTGTCTCACAGCGCCACGATAATCTCCACCTGTTTTCTAATGTTTTCCCTGCAAACCGCTACTGGCGAAATTAAACAAATTTGACATCGTCTCATATTTATTTTTATTCCTACATATCTATTGTATTTAGATGTTATCTGAATTGACCTGCCGTGCCATAATATGTACTATGTAGGTTGTAGGTATATATTTAATTTACAAAAATTGTTGATCTTAGGTTTATAAGCTAGGTACCTACCTATTAGTATTAGGTACCTATTTACCATGTTTAATGAAAACAATGCCAAATACAATTGTTATCTCTTATTTTCTAAGGATTTAACTTATCATTTTATCCATTTTTAGCTACCCCTAGAAGAATTAACAGGTGTTAAAGTTGGTAATGTAAGGATGGCTGCCATCAAATCATTGCAAACATTGGCCGATATTATGGAAGTCATCGATTTGGAAAATTATTTTATACCTTTTATCGCTAGTTTGACAATGAATGATAGATGTGCTAAACGTTGTTCTGTTAGTCATCTATTCACTACAGTTTATATGCGTGTCAGTCCAAAATATCAAAGTAAATTTCTTGTTTTTAATATTAAGTCTATGGGAATTTTTTTAAATAATTTGTTTTATTATAGGTGACTTAATTGACTATCATTGTTTCTTAAGTTTAGACTCGTTACCTTCTGTTCGTCAAAATGCAGCTAACAACTTGGTTGATTTCAGCGAAATTGTTCATATGTCAATTTTTGACAGTAAATTAACTCCACGTTTGGAACAATTTAGTTTTGACCAAAATGTAATCTTACCAAATTTCTATAAATTTAAATTAATATAGTTTTATTATTAGGAGCATGTTAGAATTTTGGCTTTATCAATAGCAATAACAATTTCAAAAAAATTTGATGTCTCTTACACAAAACAGACAATTCTTCCTATTGTCTTGAATTCAATAAATGACCCTTCATGTGAAGTACGTTCAATACTCATCAAGAATATTGCCAAGGTATCATTTTAGTAATTTACATTTTTATTTAGTTTTGCATCAATTGTTTAATAATTAGCTAGTTTTTAAATAGTTGCTTGTAATTGGTGTAAGTTGCTTAAAGCTTACTGAAAATATAATGAAAGTACTCATTTCATTAACTAAAGACCAACAAATAGAAGTTCGATTGCAGTCTGTCAGTGTTCTTTATGATTGTACTGTTGTTCTTTATGAAAATTTGACTTACTTAGAAGCTACTAAATTGGTAACCAAATTTTTAATTCCAACCTTATGCAATTTAAGTCAGGATACTGATGTGAAATGTAAGCTGGAGGTTCCAGCTGTTTTAGCAAAATTTGGAAAAATAATGCCTAATATAGTGTAAGTTGGCATACATAGATTTGTATTGTATTTTAATGCAGTAATTATTAATGAATTATGTTGGGCTTACCAAAATGTTTATTTTTGATGTTGTTTTTCATTTAAAATCATTCAAATAATAAAAAATATTTAAAAATGGTTGGTATATCTTATTTTATTTTGAAATATTGCTATGTATAACATGTTATTGTAAACAAATATTTTTAATTAATTTCATTATACATTTAAACAGCGAAAACGTTAACAATTACCTACATATATAATATCGAGAAAAAATAATCAATAGCTTTGCAATGATTTTAACCACCGTGCAAAGTTCAAACCATTTCTTGGAACTCCCAGTAAATTATAGTGGGTATATTAAAGCAAGTGGCTCATCGCTCATGTGTTCATATCAAATATACCTATGTGATGCAAATACGCCTTACACAAATACTAAAATATATCATTATATTAATAGTGTTTAAGCAATAGTATAAATGTTTAATTTAGTCCAAAATACATGTGCAATTTTAGAACAAGTAGCCCACAGTTCCACAGGTGTATATGAATATTATTTAGATTACCTACTTATTTTTGGAAATTATTAATGTCTCTGTTTAATAATAATATAGTATATACCTACTAGTCATAAAGTTCTTATTTATAATTCGTAATTATATACATTTTCTTATAGTATTAGGAAAATTGTTATTGTTGAAAATGTATTATAATTCAATGCAATACAATTATGCCCTAAGTACTTCTTTAAAACATACAAGCTACCAATGCTTGACAAACTATGTATACGCCTATATATATTTCAGAATTAAAGATTATTTTGTGGACTTGGTTAACAAATTACTTAAAGACAAAAATGTTGATGTAATATTTAATGTTGTGAAATATATGAAGGATATTTTAGGATCACAGTACAATGTAAATATAATCATATAAATACAGTGTATTTAAAAATGTAATGTGATAGTATTTATATTTAGTTATTAAATATTTTTAGAAAGCACATTTTCTTTTTAATACTTATCTTACCAAATATAGTAACATATAGGTACTTTATTTTTAGGACAAATATTTTTTCTTTGCACATTGTAATCTAATTATTCTACTGTGTTAGGTACTTCAGTACCTACTTTAACTTTAAACTCCTATCAATAATAAACTATAAATAGATAATTCAATAATATTTCCATAATAAAATCAAATTTTACACTGTATGAAGAGAAAATAAACATAAAGTTAACATTTATTTAAAAAAATAATACATACATCTATGCTTTACAATATAATAAGCATATTTGTAAAGAGAAATAGTGCTTGATTTTTTAAGTAAAGAAAAGCCTTTGACATTAATGACATGTTTGCTTTAAAAATTAAATAATTAGAAAATATAATTTTTTAACTATAAAATTGTCTAAAATAAAAGCTCACCCTGTTCATTTTTTATCATTTTAATGTTTATTTATATATTTAGGATTTGATAGTACTACCAGAAGATCGATTAATATGTTGTTTGAAAGCATTTATTATAAGTGATTCGTGGAAAATGCGAAACACTGGTGCAATTTATTTATATATATTGGCAATCCAAAAGGGTCTCAAATTTTTTGAAGATTATTTAGAACAGCCGTTTTTAATACTGTTAACTGACCCAAGTAAATATTATTTAATTCTATTTTTAAAACGTTGTATTGATTCCCTACTATTTTGTATGAAACAGTTTAATATTTGCATGATACTTAAATAGTTGAGTAATGTATTTGATATTTTCCAGAATCAACTGTTCAGCAAACAGCGATGGATGTATTTAAACTATTAGTTACTGAATTTGGAATGGATTGGGCTCAAACATATATAGTGCCATACTTAACGAAAATATCTTACTCAAGAAATACTTATAACAAGATGGCGTTTTTATCATTTGCTAAAGTATGTGCAACATTAATGAGTATACAATTTAGAGCATTAAACATATGAGAGAGAATGCAGTGGAATAATGATTTGTTGGATTCTTAATAACCAACCAAATGTTCCATGATTAGATGTTAGGTATTAGATATTTCATTTATCTTAATAATCTAACTTATATGATGGGGTCTTAAAAGTAAAGTTATTAAAACTTTGGGTGATTAGAATTTTTTGAAATCTGTGATCAATTAATGTTAAACTAACTATTTCCTCATGTTGTGTACCATCAGTCTGACGATAATCTAAATGTTCGCTATGCGTTAGTCAAAATATAAAATGTAATAATGACCTCGATTTCGGAGTATGATTATATTTATAATTATTCTAGTTTTCATAAAAATCATTTTGTATGGTTTATTATTATTCTACAGTAAACATATTATATAAATTGATAAAATGAAAACTTCAATAAAAATATTGATCTCAGACACAAGCAATTATGTTAGTAAACTGGCAATGGATATCTGCAATAAGCACTTTGATAAGTACCTACAAAGTCATTCGGTCTTTACAATGTCTTTAATATTTATAAACTTATTTAATCAAATTCAATTTCTCGGGTACTCAGTGATATCACAAAACATGGTCATAGTTTTCATAAAAGTATCCTTCAACATTATTCTCACTGCAATTTTTCATTTTTAATTATTATATTATAGTCTTATACTATTTTGTTATATATTTAAAAATATGTTGTTACCATATTCATTGTTTGTAATTTAAAAATATTTTGTTTGAAGTATAAACATAAATTAAAAACAAATAAAAAGGATATTGTTTTTTTTAATGTTATGATAAATATTTATAAAATTGTTTCATCTCATTGATTAATATGCTATAGATTTATAATACAAAAATATAATTAAAACAAAACAAATGTGTTTTTAAACGGTTTTATTAGTAAATTTTTTTGGCAATTTAAATTCAAATAAAAATACTAATTTTAAGGTTAAATACGTAGAAATGTATACTATTCATACGTATTAACCCTGTGAACACAAACTGATTTTCAATAATTTTATAAGATTTCCAGTTTCAAAAACCCTGAAGTTTAGTACTCAAAATTAATTATTAATTATACAAAGGACAAAAAAAAAATTTGATGGTAATAAATCAAACAATAAAAGTTTAAAAGCATAATATTATATGTATACATATTGCTAGAAAGTTGAAAAGGTTAAATTAGTTTTGGAAGCAAATTTAAATTTATTTATTAAATCAAGTATCATTTTAATGTATAATTTCATACTCAAAATATTCTATTCCTTTAAATTAAAAAAATAAATTTGAAATAATTTATTTCAAATTTATTTTCTAAACTCTCATTTTTCTCTTATCAGTCTTACATATTTGCTTGGCTTAATACTTCAAAAATACACACTATGTCATACTGTAATCATTATTTTCAGTTTTTACTATTCTTTGTTTTTGAGTTTTTCACCAGCCAATCATATATTTGGGCCTCATTATTTTTAACCCAATGTACATTTAGTTGTATCATTTCCAAACTTTGTTCTAAAGCTCTAGTTCCTGAACCAACATCTATATAACGGAAGAAATCAGATACTTCTTTAAAATCGTATTCAGTTGCAAAATGAGATGTAACCGCTGTAATTAGACCTCCCAATGTGAAAGTTCCATTTCCAAAAAGTGTTTGAAGATTATCCCAGTTAGCTTTTAGATGACGCCATGCCAACAGCTGACCTTGTGATCCTTGTGAAGCCACTACACCAAAAACCATTTTTACGTCCTGTGCTTTAACTTTTGTGCTATCTAGCGTGGTTGACAAAAGTCTAAAAATTAAATTAAATGTATAATGGAAATATTGATTTTAACAAAATATTAGACATATTACTTTTGAAGTAACCAAGGATCATTAGAAGCACCAAGTACTGTAAGGAGTAATTGACGTTCGCTTGGCACACGACTTTGATTGTATTTATCCCAACAAAAATTCCATTCTTTGACGTCTCCGTGCATAATACCTATTAACAAATATTTTTAATACTAAACACTAACGAAATATAAATCATTGCTATTACCTGCCAAATAAATTACTTCTCTCAAGTTTGGTGGTATACGTTTGTTTTCATACATCCATTCTTCAAATCTATTTTTTGCTTCTTTTACCACATCTTCTATTCCGCATAATATAGCTGCAGACAAAATCTGTGATCGCATTAATCTGAAAATTCATATGAAACATTGAATTACATGAAATAATTTTCTATTGACAAAGAATACCGACTTTCAACAATTAATAGCATTACCACAGTTAGAAAAAAAATTGACATAGTGAATTTAACTATGATATAAAATTATAATATACCATAATAGCCATAATATTTCATAATATTTAATTCTTTTTTTGAACACTCACACATGTTGAATGCAATGTTCAATTTTTAATTTTCAACATTTGTAAAACAGTTTTGAATGTAGATTGGTTTAATTTATTGTCTCTCTCTTGTAAATATTATACACAAAGCTACTGAAAAATTGTAAACATTAATTGAATTAAGGATATTACTATATTATATAGTATTAGAACCTTGTTTTAGTTTGAAGATACGAAATTGTAATTAGGTAAAAGAAAATTCATCAAATAACATTGTCATAACTTTAAAATTCACCATTTCATTTTTTTTCAATAATAAAAAAAACTTTATAAGATTTTTGAACTAATATAGCTATTAACAACTAGTTATGATCATATTGCCTGTGAATTATGATTAATAATAAACAATAATCTTGGTTTACCTACATTTTTAAAGCTTAAATATTTATTAACTAATAAACTTAACACCTATATAAACTAGGTACTCATATCAATTAGAATAATTATATATTATTATTCAATTCCAGTTTTAGCTTAAAAATACTTTCAATAATTAACTATTAATTTTTCGTTATCAGTTGAGTTAAAACTTATAATAAACTGTACATTACACAACAATTTAAAAATAAATATATCTACCTAATGTGTGTCGGGGATCTAGGTGATAGGTCACTATCTATTATTGTATAGTTTATATGGTATCTCTTATCCATACTAATTAATAACTATACATTGTTTTTGAACTTTTTAAAATTTTAGAGTTAACAAAACATTTCTTATTACTTTACTAAGTAACTACCTGGCTACCTTTAGTATGTAAATTGTACATCCATAGAAAATAATAATAGATAGGTAGGTACATACTTTTCCAAATGAGTTCCTTGGTCGTCCCATCCAACAGATCGAGCTACAGGGCCAAGAAGAGTCTTGGTATAGTCCAAAAATAGTTTGTACGGTGACGATTCTGATAAGAACTTGCTCCAGTTTTCGAAATGTTCGAGAGCAGTCGCCCAGGGGACAAAATCTCTTTCTTTGTACAAATATTTGGATAGTTCCAAAGGGACAGTCACGTTGAGTATTCCCGCTCTGCATAAAGTGAATATATCATCTATCAAAGAAGCCCTGTCTGCTGCACTGAACACCTCGTGATTTAATTGAAGTTGTCCTATTATTTCGTTCCACAATCCATCATCGTAATTTACGCGGTAAAATCCGGACTGATTGACGTTGGCTTTCAACCACCGTACCTTCGGATCAACCTCGAATCTCACTGTAATTAAAAATGCAATACTTTATTAATTCAAGGTTCAGGGTTTCAATCACTATAAACCGATAATAAATGTAATTAAAAATTTGTAATTTCCAAAAACCTTGGAATATGCACTTTTTTGAACAAATAACATTTTCAATTATTTATTTTTAGATTTTGCATATTTTAATATCCACATACAAAAATTAAAAAAAATAAATAAATAAAACATAGTTGATAATTTTTGGATGTCAACACAAAAATTGACAACTTGATAGAAATAATATTTTTGTTAATCAGGCAATTATAATTAAATATTTTTAACATTTATTCATTGAAAAACTTTAAATACACCTTTAAATATGCCTTAAAATAGAAAAATCTTTAAAATAAATTTCTTATTTAAATTTACAGCACTTTCAAATTTGTTGTAACTACTTATTTGTGCCTATATTACTATGCGATATTTATTATGTTCAACAGATATGAAATTATTTACTATGCGGAAGTAGAACTCGGGTTATTATGATTTATGATATATTTATAAATTATGTTCAGTTACCCACTACACCGTACAACAAATATGCAGTAGTACCTATAATAGATTGTATAATTAGATTGAAAATATGTTTATTTAATTAACTACTAACCATCAGTCATGTTCATCCACACCACCTCTTGTTCACGATAACTTGTTATGTCAGTGTAAAAGCTCAGCGGTACGTACCACTTGTAATCGTACTGAGACGGTGCGGCTCGATTCTTTACCTTACTGGCGATTTCTGAGGTTAAAAGGAATCGGCTTTGCATTGCCGTGAATGAGACCGCGTTGTTTGAAGACGAACTGTTTTCTCTACTTATCTTGATCACCGGGAAACCCATCTGGCAGGTCCAAGTATCCATTATGTACTGAAAACGAAATCATTAAAAATGAAACTGAATTCCCCAATTGGGCGACCATCTAATCGCAACCTAATATGATTCGCTTACTCTGACTTGTACAGTATTTTTAGCGTGTAGACTCAGCACGCTCCACAGGTCTGTAGTATCTGCATTTCCGTACTTGTGAGTATTCAAGTAATCATTCAGTCCGCTCCGTAAGGTTTCCAGTCCTAGGAATTTTTCTAACATGTATAAGATCGCTGCTCCCTGTAAATAGTGTAAATAGGTAAAGATTTTTAAAAAAATGATATTACTATTTTAAAAATATAAATAATTCAATATCATTAAAATATTATATTTTATAAAATCAAATAAGTACTACGATATAAAAACGAGCATTACTTTGCTGTACGATATGGAGTCGAATATGGCCTCGATTTCTACCGGATCGTGTACACTAACGCTGATCGGATGCGAGGTGGACAACGCGTCGAGTTTCAACCCTTGCTGGGTCTTGTCCAACACGAACTGAGCCATCATCGACCACCCAGGCATCACGTGGTCAACTCCGCGGTATTCCAAGAAACTGGCGAAACCTTCGTTCAGCCATAAATCGTTCCACCAACACATCGTCACCAAGTTGCCGAACCATTGGTGCGCTAATTCGTGGGCCACCACCACGGCCACCCACTGATGAGCGACCGCTGAAGTTTCTTTTTCATCGTAAAGTATAGAAGTCTCCCTGTACGTGATCAAGCCCCAATTTTCCATCGCTCCGGCGCCAAAATCCGGTATGGCAATAAGGTCTGTATGATAAAAAGTAAGTTATACTTGGTAGGTATATGCTGAGTCTACTATTATAACTGTTGCTATAATATCAAAGGCGGTATATACCTTGTTTTGGTAGTGGATACGGAACTCCGAAGAAATCTGCATAATGGTCCATGACTTTAGTGGCAGTACTCAGAGCGAACGAAGTCTGGGATAGCAATTCAGGCGGAGCGTACACTCGCACAGCGACTCCTTGAGAGGTTTGCGCATGCACAAATTCATAATCGCAAACGACAAATGCCACAAGGTAGGTACTCATTTCTACAGATTCTTCAAAGTCGTCGCGCATCTTAAAAAATCATAATATTAAATATTAGGTTCTTATTATTAGCAGTACGCGTGATAAGTAGGTACTTATATAAAATAAAATATATTTATATAACCCTACCAGTCCAACTCCCATGTACAGTCCGTCGTCCATGGACTCTTTGATCGGCATGTTGAACAGCGCTATGTGGAATCTGTTCCTCAAGATTGACATGCGAAATTTAGCTTTGAACTGGGGCTCGTCGAAGCACGGAAACGCTGAACGAGCGTAAGTCGGTTCAAAATGAGTCGTTGCCAAATATCTAAAATAATTGTTTACTGTATTGGCGTTGTTCGCTCTACCAACTCGCATGCGTAAGCTATGGAAACATACTGACGCGCCACTTTGATGAGTGGGCGTAGGTGCAAGACTTGGTCCCCCCCAAAATTAATTTAGACTATCAAATTTAATGAAATGCACTTTTTGCCTTATGTTATATTTTTATTGATCTATTATTTGCGCCTATACACTATAATCCGTATATCTGCAATAGGTAAACTCACCTTCTTTCGCCTTTGCTCGTTGTGTAACTGCTTATGTAAAAACCTTCCAACTCTCTGCTCAACCGGGTCGTGTATTTTATAATCAGCGTGTAATTGTGATCGGCGGACAACGTTTCTTCGAACTCCAAAAGTATTTGCTGGCCAGCAGAGTATTCTAACATTCTGGACACTTCGTAAATCTTTTCGTGATTGTCAGCATTCACTACACGCTGTTTGATTATACAAAAAAGTTAAAAATCAGTCTGAGAATCGTGCATTGTAATTATTAGTTATTATTATACAAAAAAACTTACTTTTTCAACTATGGTAAGATTTTTACTGTGAAAGACTATGTAATCAGAATCCCGAACGAGTCTAAAGTTAATTAGTACTTGACCTGTAAAACAATCATTCACGTTATACCTACTACTAAATGTATAACCATTTGCCCGTTTTGTTAAACTATATATAATCGTTTATACCTTTTACGTCTAAGCTGGTTAGATTTGGATGTATTCTAATGTGGTAACTATAGGGTTTAGCAAATGTGGGCAAACGCACGTTGTTCCATGGAAATATGTCGCCGTTGGTAGCGATCGGTATTACTGATCGTGATCTATTGACTCCGTCATCGTCGGGTAAAAACACTGGCTTTTCCCCAATACACGGACAATCTATAAAAAAACGTAAATACAAATTGATATGTGATTGGTAATTTAGTATCGGGCTTATTATAGTTTGTTGTCCTTGTTTGTAAATTATCCACACAGTCATTATAAAAAAATATAAAAAAAATAGAGGGAACGAAACGAGAAGCCGTAATAATAAGTGATTTGTATTTGTACCTATTCAATATTAGATAAACTGTATTAGTACAATTATCAGTTGCCTATAAGAATATATATTTTATTTAAGTTATAGCTGTGTAGTAGATAATTAATCTTTTTAAACCCATGGACCATGGTATATATGGTCGTCGGGTACCCTATAATCATTCTTAAATTAATTTTGGCATAGTCAGTTTCCACCAAGTCATAAATTGGTGAATTCCTTTTTCCGCGATATCTTACAAATTTTAAATGTTTAAATCATAATTGTCAAAAAAAATGTGTATTGTATTTTTTAATTGTGTTAAGAACATGTTGTAACTATTATGAAGAACCTTGTATTCAATTTGTATCTTTTTTAATCATTAATAAAAATGATATCATCCATAAATCGAAAAAAATAAAATATTTGTCTATTTCGATTTAATAATTTATACATTTTTTTTTTATTATAGCAATTTAAAAATGTTTAAGACAGGCACTATTAGCATTTTTATTCCAAATCTTGGCACATTTCATCAAAACTACGAACATTTCTAAATTACTTTTGTAGTTATAATCATTTAATTATTATAATCGTGTTTCCTCAGTTATACTTAAAGACCTTTATTAACAGGTAATATGTGTGTAGTATATAATAATATATGACGTACTGACGAAAAACAACAAATCGTTAAACTCCGACGATAAAAAATAAACACTTGTTACTGGAACATGCAACAGCGATATTAAATTACTATTATTTTAAGCGATATCACGTAATAGGTAACATTTATCCACGTGCATGTCTACGGTAAATTATTGACATAGTTTGCAAACCAAACAACATACCTAGCGCGTTGTTTCGGCGATTTAATTATGGGGTATGATAAATTGAAACCAATTTCAAAGGGGTGGGTATACATTTTTTTCAAGTGCGCACCGATAACATGTAAAATCTAAATATAAACTCCCATCACATAATATTGTCTAAGCATAAGTATTAATTGCGTCGTCGCAAGCTGGTTTAATTTTGTTATACTATTACTTAGGTATCTTTTTTGGTGGCGAGAAACTAACCGTTCTGAGGTCCGGCGTAGGCGATGAGTAAAGAACATAGAAACATGAGGAACAGAGTGGTGCCGGCCATGATCAACGCTGTTCTCCGCGAACACGCCGTGATGGCCGTGTGTTCGTATATCCCAGACTTGTGCATCATGTCCTGATTATCTCCTGGTAAAGAGAAAAATTCAAAAAAATTTTGTCAATTTGGGTAACTTCTACATAATGTTATTATAATATCATGAAAACAATAATCCGTATAGCTATAATATAAGTACAGGCTTGATTACACGAAATTGTCGCGTATCGTGTGTGTGTGTGTGTGTGTGTGTGTGTGTGTGTGTGTGTGTGCGTGTGAGCGCTCGCGTATTTTGTACATTCGATTAAATAATATGTTTATGTTTTATATTATACTCACTGTAATGGTTGATGGCCGTCAAAAAGGCCACGTCTTCGACTTCCGGTTCCACCATCGCGGTACCGTCGATGTCGATGTGCGCCGCACCGTCGTTTTCCCAGTGGATTTTTATTAGTTTTCCGCACTACTAAAAAACCGACGGGAAAGTCGGAAAGACGCTGCTGATGTGCACTGCTGCGAACGGCATATTATCCTATTGACGTTTTTAACCCTCCCAGTGCACATGCGCCCAGCGGCCGCCCACCACGCGCACGACCCTCCGGCGAAAGGGTCGCGCCGCCGCCGCGAGGGGGATGATGATGACCGGACTTGCATCTGCCGCACGCGCCAACATCACGGGCGCTGCAGTGCGTCGAAGTACGCTTACCTACTCTCGATGTATACATAAAATAAAAACTATGTCGTTCGTTATAGGTACGCGTTCTACTGTTAAATGTACTGCGGGTGGTGATCCGTCCGATAAACTTTCGAAAATTCCATTTAAGGTTCCTTATTTGCCACTTGAAATTTTTCCAGTTTTTGTTTCGATTTATTTTGTTTTACATAATCCATGCTATGATCCAATATTAAATATCCGTACCTGCCTATGAATGAAAGTACCTAATTAGTAATCAATGATCACAAAGGGACGACAGGTTGGCTGCATAATGTCTATTATTTCTATGCATCTGATCGTAATTGAACGTCGTCTATATACGAATCAGGTTTCTTAAACGCAACTTTTACCATTTATTAGGTTATACACCACATTCCACGTATTTGATGAGTTGTCACCATTGATTACCTATAGTGACCATAGAATAGTCTATTCTATGATCAATGGTTGTCACATATAATTATGTTTGGTTAATTCGACATTATACTGTATTGTTCATTGCAATATGGGTCATCATGTTTCATATAATCTTATACCTAATGAGGGGTATCTAAAGTTTGACTATTTAGTATTTTATGCTTATTATTAAATCTAGTCATGGTAATATTTATAATATTTAGACTGATATTTAAAATATGATTTATTATACTTACGCATCTCTAATTTTTTGTTGACATGACATTCATATTTATAACCTATTATAATTTGTTATTGTAACTGTTTTCATTTTATTATATTCTCAGCTCTCTAGGTAGACAATTTATTGGTATAATTTCTTTTATGAATAATATTAATTAATTAGTTTTGCATTATTTGAACATGCATATAATTTATATTTTGAAATGTGCAATGAAAATACATCGATACATTTTGTTTTTACAACTTTAAAAACATAGTCTTAGCTATTATTAAATGAACAATACACTAATAATACTTTAAAAAACGTATATTTTATTTTTAGTTTATACATTATTTTTGTCTGTATTCTGTAATAATAAATCATTTTATCTATAAATATACAAGATGATACTTTGAAGTGAACATATATTTATTCAAAATTCATTTACACATAAATCTTACATTTCATATTGCTCTTTTCCTTATAATTGACAGAGAAACTACAACCAATTTTTGATTCTTAAAAAGCAGCCTATATTCTTATTTTCAATATCTGAAGTAGAACATTTTTATGAAAAATATTAATGTATAAATACCGAAATAAAGAAAAATAGTTAATTAATAACCACTTAAATTTTAGTTTAGATGACTGACAAGATGTATGCATGTTAAATATATGGTTCACTACTCCATAATATGTACACTAACAACGTATAACAAATAACCAAATACAAACCAGTTCAGTTTATTTTATACAACAACACATCAAAATGTAATGCTTCAGAATTTAGATTATTATTTTTATTAGAAATGTTAATCAAAACTATCAGTACAATATGTAATTATGATGAAATTATTTAGTGTAAGTACTGGTAAGAGCAATTTACCCATTGTCCGTATGCTTTACAGTTTAGATAACGAAAAGAAAAATATAGGTAGTAATTTAAGAATCATAAATTGAACATGATTTGACCAACTAACATAAAGAAATAAAATAGCAGTATAAAATATTTAATAGTACATATTATCTCAGTAAATAGATATTAAAATAATTAGTGTTATTGATAAAAGAACCACCCTGTACAATACTATTAAAATGATTCATTTTAAAAACTAATTCAAATTAAAATTTAATGTAAAAAATGATAAAACAAACATAATATTATGTTACAAAATACATTAAGTAAAATAATAGTTTAGCATTAAGTAGAAGAAAATATTTTTTTAGTTGCATTTAAAATTAAAATTACTTATAAAATATGCGACTAAATTAACAATCATCATTTCGGTTTTCAATGGTAATTTTCATATTCATTTCACATAAGTTATACAAATTAAGATAAACATTTATGGAAAAAAAATGTAATTAACAGTCATGTTGCACTCTCACGATATACTGCACTTATTATTTTCTTGAACGGTATTCCCATTCGCTTTTTCAATTTCCATTAACATGGTGTGAAATATGTCAGCTACACACTAAAATAAAAAATTCTCATTTAATATAAAATTATCAACTCTGCTAAAAAATAATTAAGGATATCTTGTTTTTTTAATTTTTAGTATATTTTAATACTTACATACAATGTGATGAAAATAAAATTGGATAGAAAACAATACAAATGTTACATAGAATTAGGAAATAAATTAATAATAAAACTATAAAACAAAACAATAAAGGAAATTAACTACTAACTTTTTTTGATGTTACCTCATTCTGCTTGGCTGAAGCTTCAAGAAATACAGCTTTCCAAGAATCTGCTAACTTCCGTCCTTCCTCTTGTGTAACAACACGGTCCATATGCAAATCTTTTTTATTACCTACCAATACTACGGGAACACTAAAAAAAAAAAATTGTAAATGATAAATTCAAAGGTTTAAGGATTACTTATTAGTGATCACCAGTGCTTGAAATTCATGCATTTACTTATTTCTTAGAAAGCTGCCTATTTAAAATCTGATTCAATACAAATTTGTTTTATTATACATACAATCAAATTACAAACATTTATATTGCATATTTTACTATATTTATACGATTTCAAGCATATTAATGCATATTATCTTTAAGATTTAGTATAATAAACAAATAATCAATACTATACAGAGTTAATTGAAAATTTGTTATGATCGGTGTGGCGACAGTCTTATTTAATATTTTGTCAATAAAAAAGATTAATTTTTACCAAGAGCTCGCGGCCTCCATAGTTTCAGAAAGAGTACAAACAATACATAATTTGGTACTATTGATAACATTTTGGTAAATGTAAAAAAAAATATTTAAAAAAGCACAATTATGTATAAAAGTTTTCAAAAATTACGCATATACCAGATGCACCCTTTACGTCCAAAACGAATCAAAACCAGTTGAGGTACCTCAATAGTAGATTAATGTTGTACTTTATTATTGTAAATTCTATACACAAATTTGTAAATTTATATTGGATTTCTACGATGATTTAATTATTAAATTAAAAAAAAATTGTATTCTTATAGAAATACTTATTTGATATTAAAAAAAATAGGTGCGTATTATTCTACATATTTGTGCTTTTTTTATTGCATTAAAACACATATTTCAGTGGTTTTTAGCACATAAAATTCTGAGCCCAGGTAATCACTAACCACTACTTACTGCACTTTGCCAGTCATGTCTAATAATTTATCATAAATTATCTGAATGATTTCAAAAGATTTTGGGGACGTAATACTATAGACTAAGACATATCCATGAATGTCCATAGAATATTGTGTTGGCAATATGGAGTACTCATCTTGTCCGGCTGTATCGACTAATTTTAAGTCATATTCTTGATTGTTGACTTTAGTAGTTTTCACAAAAGCTGAGGATATTAAAGAATTTTCAATTGATGTATCTAATTTAAAATATTATTCTGTGTTGTTGTAGACAGACTTACTGTTTTCAATTGTTGGATCATAAGAATCTACAAATTGACCTTCAACGAATTGAATGCTCAACGACGACTTGCCTGAAAAACCAAATAAACTTGATTTTCATTAACAATAAAAGAATATGTTATCATCTGGAATCGTTAACCGAATACCACCAGTTCGTACGAATAATAGTTGTTTCGCATTTATCCATTTCACTTACCGACTGAACGGTAGCCCATAATGGCGATTTTTCTTTGTTTCGGCGGCATTTTTTTCAGACTGCGATCACTTCATTCATTTATTCTCGACCCATTACCCATGCCATATCATATTGGCCATTGGATTGTACAACTTATACTGAATAGTGAATACTATGCCTAATGATTATAGTATTTACTATTTATTATACGCACAATAATAATATTTTACTACAAGGCTTTAGTAGTATTAGTATATCGTGTAGATTATACAACATGTTAACCGAGTCACCGAGACGAAAATTCGTTCACAAAACACATTGACGGCGTTTCATGGAAAAAAAACCTACTCGTGGTTATTTTTCTTTTTAGAAAACATTCCTGCGATTATTTGAGTTCTATACATTTTTCAGATTTTTGTCTGTTGATTTTAGTATTTTACTATACACGTCCTACCCACCGGATACTATCTTAAATCATGCCAATGGTGTCTGTATTATACATTTATACGATATACCTAGGTACCTATATCAAATATACACCTGTGCATTGAAACAACTAGACCAATATTTTTGGGGGTGCACAAATTATAAAGAATACCCAGACGACTAGACTCCTACCCTGAACACTGTTGGTATATTTATTATCCATTAACTATAACTTCAGATATATATGTATGTACTACCCATATTTTAATATGGATTTAACAGTAGGAGTAGGTAACATATTACTAAGAAATTAACATGATTTTTCTGTCAGTAAATTGTATTTATTTAAATTACTGATAGGTAGATTAGACTTTGAGGACTACGTGGTCAATCTCTCCTGTCTCAATAGTCAATATTATATTTAATCTACTCTGTGATATCATACCTAAGTCTAGCTGGTTTGAAGTTTGAACTATAGAAGTCGAATTGTTTAAAACTGGAAGACTTATAGATCGTTCAATTCTTTTTATGATTATTTTTCTTTTTTTTTAATGTACTTACTATAATACTACTATGTCCTATAGCAGGAGTCGGGAACCTTTTCCTAAGAAAAAGCCATTGTAGTGTTTAAACCCTCCTCCAATTGCCTTTTCCTCCCTAATAAATGTGTTATTTATATTATTTATAATTTATATACAATAACTGTAAACACTTAGTTTAATTTACACTTAACCCCGTCAGCCCCTCCCCTTTCATAATCATGTCTATGCCCACTGCTGCCCCTGGGCCGGAACGCTCTATGAGGACTATAACTCTATCTCCTCCGCTATTAAATCTATATATATTGTTGGTACCTATCTACTCATCCAAGCATATACTATTCTACTGTCGTATTTGTTAATCGTTTATCCTTTTTTTTTCGTAATCTATATGTATAAATATTTTATTAAAAATTAATAAAATTAAAATTTACAGTCTGTAAAATTAAAAACAATAAGGAGTGGTCAAATAGAGAGCAGGTTGCTGTATCTGTCGGGTACGCAGACCGTGGAGGGTTGACCGCGTTTGTATTATTTTACAGAGACGGCAGGTCGCTTTCTGTTGGTAAAGTAAATTTGTTATGACAAAAAGAAAAAAGTAGATGACTTGATGGAAGGTGGCGTTCAATGATACGACTTCAAGAATTATTATATGTTTAAACAAATAAATATAAAATGTGTGATACCTACATCTCAAATGCCACTGTTGGTGAGGGTTTTGTACTATACTTCAGCTGTTAAATAAAAATAATAAAAAAGATTATAATATATATTTAGAATAACTGTTATTTGTAACTTCTAATTTGTAACAACTAACAATAATAGTCAACTGTCGACATTCTGAATTATGATCAGCGATCATAATATTATATATTTATATAGTGCTAGCTGACCCGCCAGATGTTTCCCGTGCCAAAGATTTGTTATTTTTTATAAATGAATTTGTAAAAAAATGTATGTGCTATATTTCTGCTAGTTATTTTTTATTTATTTGTATTGTTGTTTTAACACCCTAAAAAAGTAAATAGTACAGTAACAAAGACAAAAATACATTTTTATAGTGTAAAATAGTTTGAAGCTTTTCCACGACAAACTATTAAATACAATTGTTCGTTATATATTGTAAATAGGTATCTAATTTAAGTTTGGTTGTACAATACAATTTTTTATTTAATTAATGAATGAGAGAAGAAATCAAAATTTGGTAAGTATAGTGTTACATTTATCTAAACATTCTTATAATAGTAATATTTATTACTAATATAATATGTTACCAATATAGCAATAAGTAACAACCCTAAAATAAAAAGCTGAAAAAAAACATGTGTGATGAGTGATGACTAATGAGCTAGGTAGGTACCTATTTTTAAAGCATGCATGTTTTTGGCTGGACGCAAGATGATTGTTTCTGAAAGGTTTTTCGTAAGGTTTTCGTTTGTTATGTTTAGGTTCTTAATATATGTATTAACAAAAACATATTTATGATTCATTGATTTTCCTTGTAGAGGAAATATATCGAGTAGTATGATATGGTTTTCAGCCTCATAGGGCTTGAACAAATAAGCCGTAAACCCGGTTTGAGTATCAAAGATCTATTAATATAATTTTACTTAAAATGATCCAGTATATTTTGAGTCTATTATAAATTACAAACATAGAACAGACAGATCAACATGCATTGAAAAAAATTATATAGGTACATATTAAGATTTATGACTACTAACTATAACTATTGAATTGTATCTTATAGGTAGGTAGTGAATATAAAAAGGTCCTAGGTCGTAGGTAGATATCATTGTATTAAAATGAATTTCTTTGACGTTGCCTGTTTTCGAACATTGGTCATTGAGTGGTGACTGTCAGTCGGAGGTCAACTACCTACTGAAACTGAATTATCAATTAATGATAAAATATGTTAATAATTAATATTACACCTATAGCTAGCAATTTCATCTATTCTGTGATAATAAATTGTACATTCGTTTTTCGATAACAATTTTAAAAATACCTTGTTAGTTGTTAGTTGCCCGTTTAGTCGGAGTAAACAAGTGTACAATATACATCATTCAATTATACTCCTCTAGTCCTCTACCATTTCCTGCAATATCAGTAGGCACTAGGCATGTAGTAGGTTCATCTTACTATAGGTTACTATAAAAAAGTAGTTAGTAATTACCAGTATCATGAGTCATGACCCATATTCAAGATTTTTTATTTATTGGCAAAATATTTTAATTTATATTTTTTAGTACAAAAATACTATTTCTGTAATCCTCAGATACTCTAATGCCGAAGTTTACATAATATATTAATTTTTTATTATGGCCCCTGCAAACGTAAAATTTTTAAGGAGAAAATTGTATTTAGGCAATTATCTTGCTACTTCCGGTCACGGCTCATCGACTTTGTATATGTAGTAATAAATTAATGATCATTAGTGTGTGTATACTCTCCATCCGTTACCTGTATACCTACACATATCATATTTTCATCATTAGATAAAAATATTAAAAACGTTATGGACGTTAAATAGCTGTAGAGCTGACAAAATGCAAGTACTTCCAATTTACCGATTTAAAAATGTAAATATATTTGAAGGCGTAAACAAAATTACTTTGGATTGGCCGGGAGTACTTTTTAAATTTTAGCAAATTCTTGACGGGAGTAAACATTTTAAATTTTAAATTTTAAAAATATTGAATATATGCTCAAACTGCAAAGTAAATTTGCTTAACAAATCAAAAATCTTTACATTTTTTAAACCGAACCACTAGTAGTACCTTAATTTTTGCCAATCGCTGAGGTCGTTTTGACGAAAAATATAGGAGGCTTAAGCAGTTTAAATACTAAGTAGGTACGGGGAATATGCATATTATGAACTAATGTATTACGATAATGACATTTTTAAAATTATGCTGATATTACCACCTGGTGCTGCCACTACCTATCATGAACCAGTGGAGTGCTCGGCTTTTCTTAAAAGGGAGAATCTGCACTTTTGTCCATTCACAGATCATGTTATGTTGCGGTGAATATATTTTTACTGCTTTATCATATTATATTTTATATGACAAAAATAATCCAAAATTGTAAGATATGACATCCTCACCCCTTTAGGTACGCTTATGTCGAGGACTAAGATAGACTTTCCAAGCAACTTGAATGACTATACAATACAATACACGATACCTACAGAGTTATATTATACAAACAAAAAGTAGACCGACAATAATTTAAGAAAAACAGTATAAAATATGTATTATACTAAAACTTCATAACTCCAGTATTCATAATATTCAAATTCATCTATGTCCTGTGTCCTGTAATTACATTTAATCCAGAAGGTGCTTACCTAGTAACGTATTATACATTATTTCAGTGCTAAAGTGCTTAGGTCTGAAACACGTAGTTAGGTATCTATATTAAATAAAACGAAAAATAATTAGAAATTATACAATATTATAGTCAAGGGGCTTGGGGCTATATCACAGAATAGATTAAATTATATAGTATAATACATCGCATACTTTTTTTTTTTAATTGATATATTCCCTGATCCCTCATTGACATTATGTTATTTATATTTCGTTTTGATTGTCCTTGTGAAAAAATTATTAATCAATATACAATTTTTAAAACCATTGCTAGGTAACTAATTAAAAAAATATAATATAATTATTTAAACTTTTAAACATTTTAGTGTTAAAGTTCAATAGGTTGGTACCGTATCATTAATTTTAATTTTTAACTGTAGATTTATGTTATAGGTTGGTAACTTAAGGCCTAGTTGTTGTTTTCAATAAATATAATTTAGTTATAAATTATAATGGTTACTGGTTAGTGTAACAGATTAGCTTGGAAATACTAACCTATATATTAATAATATTTAAGTGTTGAAAATTTATTGCAACACAACAATTTTCTCTCAGTTTTAAAGGAGTTTATTTATTCATTACCAATATATACAGGTTACTCCTTGACAAAAATGTAACAGTGCCATAATAATGAATATAGTAGTAGGACATTCTAAATACCCTATTGACATAATACGTCTTAGTCACTCTTAGAGGCTCATTTCATAAATGATTTGGCGTGTTGGCGCTAGGAATATGGAAGGTTTATTCATTAGGTATTGAAATTTGAAAACGAGATGTACGAGAAGAGGCTTTAAAATTTATTTGGGATAGCAAAAACGGAGAATTAATTTGGTTGTAAAAGAGTGAATACATTTTAATTTTAATATTCTTCTTCGTCCAGCAAGAGTTTAGAGTGTGCAGGTTCGTGATATTGGTATAATTGTGAGCAAATATAAGATAAACTAGAGCACAATATATAGAGATGTTAGTGATTTTGCTAATTTGAAGTTTTTGGAATTTAGGTAGTCGTATCATGAAGACTACAACTTTAAACGCTCTACAAGAAATCATTCCAATGTGAGGATTGGATCAACTAGATCAACAATGCGTACCATTTTCATACTTGAGATATGGATAGTAGTCATAAAGTGTAGATAAGTTTTTTGATTCCCATTAACCATATGCAGTAAGTCGGCTTAAAGATATAAAAACTTATGTTAAACTTTTTTTTGTTTTAATATACACTATATGTATTCATTATACAATAGTAATTTTAAATTGTTAACCCAAGTCGCCCAGGTTAGTTGGCACTGCTGAGTGCTTGCCCAAAAATTACAATCTCCTGTCACCAACCGTTATTAACAATACAATTTACTGATTATACTAATTGTTATTACTATATAGATTTTAAACAATTTTAATAATTAAATAAAAAACTTAAATCACCGAGCTCATATTAAGTAAACACTAGATTCTACCGATTAGCTAAATTGAGAATACCTATAATTGTACCAGAGATATTAATTTTGATGAGTGAACGTCAGACTCACTAGTTGCTATAGGGAATATATTGGAATTAAAAGTTGTCCAAATCATTGTGAGTTCTGCCATTCGTGTTTATGCTACGTAGATTTTAGTTTCTTAAAAAATTTCAAGCTACTCAAAATATAGAGTAAAAATGGTATATTAAAAAAAAATGTTGACATCTTAATCATACCAAATAGGACGTACGTTAACATAATATTTGTATGTTACTAAAAGAGAATACAGTTAATATAGAAGTAATTTGCATTACACAATTTACAGACTTTACCTATACTTTAGATAAAAATATAATTAATAGGCATGCAATGTATGCATACACATATTTTTTATGATGCCCTATTTATATTTATATCAAATTAGGTTCGAGAAGTGTTTAAATGGTCCTGAATCAAATATATATTATTTACATACTTTAGTTTTAATAAATATTATATTTATAATATAAATCTGAACTATAATTATCTATTATCTGATGATTAGCGTATACTGTATACCTTTTATTCATATTTCTTAATTGTTTCTGCATCCTTAAATTTATTGTTGTGTTAAAATTCATAATTTGAATTACATTTCATTTGTATAATCTATTAAGAAAAATAAATAACTTTTTTATGTATGTAAATATGAATATATTTATTTTCTTAACATTATATTATATATTTATTTATTTACTATAATTATTTTGTCTGAAAGACCAAGTTACATACAAATACATAGTATTTTTATTTCAATTAAGCACCAATAAATTGTACAAAACATACATATTAAGTTAAATAACAATTAAGTCCCTATATAGATGGTAGAAAATAGTATTTTATACATTCTAGAATAAGAAATTAGTAAATATTTACATAGGTAACTTAGAAAAAATTCAAAAAAAAAGTAGAATAACAAACTAAATGGTAAATTATATGAACATTTAACAACACACATATAAGTATTATTTTAAGCATCATATTAATAATTCAAATAAATAAGTCGTTGATATGGTTTTTATATTTTCATGATATACAGCATTTATTATTTTCTTGAACAGTATTTCCATTTGCTTTTTCAATTTCCATTAAAATAGCATGGAATATATCAGCTACACACTAAAATAATAATAATAAAATAAAAAAACACATCTCTATTGACTCTATTGACAGAGCCTCCTAGTTTTAAGAGTGATATATATATATATTATGTTTTGTATTTATAATATATTCACTTAAAATATTGAATAAGATAGAAATTTAATTGAAGAGTAAATAAATAAATTTAATAATTAAATAAATAAATTACTAACTTTTTTTGATGTTACTTCATTCTGCTTGGCCGAAGCTTCAAGAAATACAGCCTTCCAAGAATCTGCTAACTTCCGTCCTTCCTCTTGTGTAACAACTCGGTCCATATGCAAATCTTTTTTATTGCCTACCAATACTATAGGAACACTATGAAAAAAAAGATAAATAATAAACCCAAAGATTTAAGGATTACTCATTAGTGATAAAACTACAAAACTACTTACTGCACTTTACCAGTCATGTCTAATAATTTATCATAGATGATCTGAATGATTTCAAAAGATTTTGGTGACGTAATGCTATAGACCAAGACATATCCATGAATGTCCATAGAATATTGTGTAGGTAATATGGAGTACTCGTCTTGTCCGGCTGTATCAACTAATTTCAAGTCATATTCTTGATTGTTAACTTTGGTTGTTTTCGCAAAAGCTATGGATATCAATTAGATAGTATACAATTATTTACTAATAATACAATTAAAAGTATTGTATCTTCAACCTATAATTTATATAACAATAAATCATTTTAGAATTTCTAGATAAACTTACTGTTTTCAATTGTTGGATCGTAGGAGTCGACAAACTGACCTTCAACAAACTGTATGCTTAATGACGATTTACCTGAAAAAAATAGACAATGAAAATTATATATACCTAGTCAACTTTAAAAACTCATTTGTTTTATTTAATTTGGTATGAAATGTATTAAATTGATTAGTTTTATTCCGTTTTGTCTACATACCGACTGAACGATAGCCCATAATAGCGATTTTTCTCTGTTTCTGCGGCATTTTCTTAGTAGGGGATCACTTCATTGAATAACTTATAAACAGGTTAAACTGTAATGTGTTTTTTAATTCACCAACTATTAACTATTAGTTATTACCTAAATTCAAAACAATAATTATACTTGAATGCAGTCACACCATGTCACACAGAATACGACTTGTTCGTCTTTATGATAATATTCAATATTGATAATAGAATACAAGCAGGTAATTACGTTTTATTTTTATTTTTTTCAGCTTTGGTTTCTGTATTTTGTTTATCAGTAAATGTTTTAGGTTATGTTTGGTTTCACATATATTCACTATTTAGCATTCAGCCTTGAGTTTGGTGATCTGAGATTAATAAACGTATATAAATTATCATAATAATATTATAATCAAGTACCTATGAGTATTCTCAGTATTCGAATACTATAATATAATTAAATACGTCGTGAACAAATATTATTTATAATCGTATACCTAAATTATATTTTTATACCTACTACTTACTAGCTTCACGGATTCATGAATATTTTAGACTGTGATGCCCTTTATCATTGTAGAAGCCAGATTGTATATGCTTATGAGTCATGGCGCTCAACGCTGTTAATCGTTTGTTAAACTTTGTTTAATACTAAAGTCACTCTGTAGTAAGCTGGTCAATATAATATTTTATTATCTGTTGAAGTGGATACGTGTACCTACTTATTAGTTATTATTTATTAGTATTATTACCTATTTGGATTCCAATTTCCTATGTTCCTATACGAGTAGTAATTATTAATAGTATATAGTAGATATGTGTTACAATTTTAAAATTTCACACTGTACAGTGTACAAGTGAACTAAATAGTAAATACCAATAATATAACTAAAATAAAATAATTCCGAGTTATTCATTAGCCATGTAGGTACCTAAAATACAAGTTACAACCAAACATAATACAGAAGTCAGATTCAGATAATCCTTATCCTTATATTCTCTAAGCAGGCTGCAGCGTAATCCATTCTAAGGCGTAAAATCTAGGCATTTTATGTTGCACTGTACACGGGTTATGTCAATGTGTTGGAAGTAAATGAATATTACTTATTAGTGTTTGCTATTCCCGGAGTTACACTGACCACGTTGTTAGGAGCATTATAGTGAGCGGATACGTATGTCCCTTTACCTTGGCGCACGCACATGTCAAATAACTATTTTTCCTGAAATAATTTGTTTTCCAAAAAATAAATACAAGGCTTATAAGTACTATTGTACTTTTTTCATATTCTATATCAATGTATTTAAATTTGAATTAAGAACGTCATGATCTAATTTTACTCTGGGTCTTATAAGTTATAACTGTGTGCTTATGTGAGCTACTGTGTATAAAATAAATAGCAGAGCGCTCACGCACGTGTACGGTTATGTTAATAACACAGTACTTTACAGTTTACACACTAATGACAAATGTGAATTTTGGTGAAACACTGAAACTTAGTGAAACTTAGCGAGCATACAAAAAATCACTTTACTTACTGCACCAACAATACACTCATACACGATAAGTTCTCAAATGATTTGTATCAAAAACTTATAGCTTAATGTTTAAAGAGTGCGTTGTAGATAAGAAGTTTAAGTAAAAGTATAAACATATATGTAAAATTATATACATGGTAAATTATTTGTTTGACAAGTAGTTGTGTGCAAATGTCCTCATCGCCTCAACACAAAACCGACCACATTGGAATATTGAATTCCGTTTAAACCATGTTTAAAGGCATGAAGTATTAATCATGGCGCGTTTGTTTAATTGTGGTATCCCTGCTAAGTCCTAATCCACGGGTACAAATAAATCGTCAATTTTATCCACACTTTCACCACAAAGTTGTTAAGTGTTTATGATCAAAGATAGGTAAAATTTTTTTAAAATCTATTTAAGATTGTATGCTTGATTTGACGAAAGATCAACTCAAGTTGACTGCAATAATTTTTAAAGATTAAAAACATTTTTAAATAGGTAATTTAAACAATTTTTTTGATGATGGAAATAATTGGGAAATTCTTTACATAAAATGTACAATGTAAAAAAATACTTAAGTTGAAAAAAGCTTAAGTTTATTGGGTACAGTTATTATAACAGTTGAAAACCCGGTCATTAGTATATAAGGTCTCTGCTAAATTCACAGTTTCACGTCGGACGCATAAACTTATGCCGATTTTCAGTGTAGTTACTGATTTTACATTATTTTATTTATTTACGTATTTTCCGGTGGTTAATCGAAGAGAAGAAAGAAGACAGTTGTTAAAATAATTTTTGTACCAGTTGGAAACTTATGTGTTATTCGAAATTGTCAGATCTCTCTTTCATTGAGGATGACTGCAATAACGTTTTAAATGTATTATATTATATAATATTGTAACATTAATCATTGTAAAAACATTAAATACTAAGATGGTATGTTGAGACGATATAATATTAAGCTCAGAAAACAGGGTGAATGATGGATTATGTTTACCTAACCGCTTTACTGAACAGTGGCCTGGTATACCGTAAGTATACCTAAATATTGTGTTACACCATGTGCAGTGTAAAATAATTTTCTCTGATTGGCCATTAAGTCATTAAGCCATTACGGTATACCATATCAATATTTGTATTTTATTACATGGTACCACAATAACCAAATGATACCGCATAGTTGAATATATTCAACTTTCGGCTGTGTGGTTACAGTTGAATAATGTACAGAAAAGTGACGACTAAAAAAAAAATGTTAGGTAAGATATGCAGGTAAAATATTTTCATATCATTGGTATTTGCATTTTGGTATACAGATAAAAAAAAGCACGGCACGAAGGTAAACAGACATACGGAACCTACTCCCCTAAATTTGAATTTAATTATATAAATCATACCTGGTATTGGATCTGGTCGGCCACATGTAGTGTGACCAATATGATCGCCTTGTCAAAATGAAATTCAAAATCTGATTTAAACTAATTAGGGCCGTGTTCGACCAACTACTCATTCCCTAATAGTAATATAAATATAAATAGTATGTTAATATAATTTATTAATTAACCAGCCACACTGGCACACTGTCATTTTTGTCAGTTTCGTTACTGACTTGGGTTACCTGCCTTGTAACTTTTGTTGACGTTGTACACAAATAAGCTACTGAAGTGCCGAACAGTGAATAGTAAAATGTAAATAGTCATTTCACGGAAAACTGTCGCCACGATTAAAGACAATATTCATTATTATATAATATATCTTTAAGCCAATTAATTAAACTAAGAAAAAATAGGACAAATCGTGAATGTATCTAATGTAAGTATAATCACCTTGCTGTAGGAGCAGTAGCCTGGAATACTGTACACATGGTCATCGAGTAATTAATTGTAGTGTTCAATGTAAGTATCTAAATATTGTGTGAAATTTGAATTCAATTATATAAATCATTGCATACGAAAAACGAATCTGAGTGAAGACCATCCTTAGCATATTATAATACTATAAGTATAATAAGTATATGTGAGTATATAATATACTATACATAATACATATATTATAAGTATAATATGTTATGATATATTTATTTTGGTACCAATGGTACCGTAGTAATTTATGTTAATATTAACTATTAAGTTATACGATCGATTGAACTATTTTTGTCTGAAAACCACTTCACAAAGGTGTAGGAAAATTTATGGGTATTTCTGAACTGCAGTTTGTCCTCAGAGAATCAGAGAACGTTAGATGGAAATAGTTGGAAAATTCTAAACATAAAATGTAAGATGTAAAAACAACTAAAATTTAAAAAAACTAAGGCTACAATTATATTGTTATTGAATACAATTATAACATAATTCACTGTCGAGATATTACGATAATATAAATAAACATACTCATTTTTTAAAATTATTATTATTAATTAATCCGTGTCAACATTGGGTAGTTTTTTTTAATAGGTTTTTAACTGTGGGGGTAGGGTACGGTTGGCTTGGGATACGTGTATGCGTGGCAAGGATTTGCCACTAAGAACCCGTGTGGTCACTCATCTTAGAACTAGTGGCATAGGCCGATGCTGGCGATCACCTAGGCAAAGATATTTTTGATTTTTATTTAATTGCTGTAGATAAAAAATGTTCACTCGGTCAAAAAATTTTAAAATTGTATACAAGGTTCCTAGTCAGTTTTTGTTACTGGAAAATAAAAAAGAGTTGAGCGTAAATCCACAAAATTTTCTTGACTTTCTGAAGTTTTGACAAAATTCTAGTTTATCTTAAATTCCCGTTTTTCCGGTTAAGTATATTGAAAAGTACTGAGAATGTTGACCTCCTTTAAGACTATAGGTACATTTATTCTATCCATAAATTATTGATTCGATTTTCTTCCTGAAAATGGTCTTAAAGTTGATAATCAAAGTATTTTTAGTGCTCTAAAAGGTGACACGACAGTAAAAAAAAACACAATTTATTGTTATATTGTATGTTTCAATATTTGCATCCACTCTGCACCTCAAATGATAACAAAGTTAACGTACCTACTTATTAAGTACATATATATTATAATTTATACACAATAAACACATATATAGATGAACCTATAATAAATAATAACATCCATAAGACTATAACCTACTTGTCTAAAACTGAAAACAGTGATCATCATTCGTCAATTGATGCGCTTTAAAGAATCGAGATCATTTGGTCATTGATCACATCAGGCGACGAAGCCTCGTTGATGGAGTGTAAAATCGAAGCACATCCGGATCGCATTGCGGCGCCACTCCACTGTCAATTTTACGGCTATTTACTATTTAGTAGGTACCTATTTATAATATTTTGTGCGGTGTTTTTATAAATAACGACTGAATTATTTAACGAATTCTTATACCGGAAAATAACCATTTCAAGGTGTCCAAACTATATATTTTTGTTGTGCGTATGTATAGGCAAGTTTGGAAATTTGGAATCATATATATATATATCTAATATCTATGTACTCCATAATACATGTTTGATACTAAATCCATTATATTAGTATTTTCTCATGTAGTCAGTATACTGCAATAGGTATATCGTATAAACCTATTATTTATCTTTCACTCTTGGTGTAATCCTTAAATATATAGGTATACATAATATAATTCTTATTGCATCCGGTTCACGTCATATCATTGACACTTCAACTGTACATCATAAATGAGATATCATGTAATTAAGATTTATTATTGGCACACACTGGGATAAATACTTCGGGCATCAACGGACCTTGTATACACTTTTATATAGGACATAGGTATAAGCGTGTTTCTTGATAGAGATCGATTTACTTCATTGCTGTTCGCAGTGTACACACATACAATATAATATATATAACCAAATATACACGTCATATTTTCATATTTAGGTATTGAGCAAGATGCGTTCAACTGTTCAAGTTGCACAGACTCGCACAGTACCTAACTACTCAGCATTTATATTTGATTGATCATGGGATATTAGGATCGCTTAATATATCTATGGTGAATCTCACACAGTCGTATTTAATGAGTGACTTTTATAGAAACAAACAAGATTACCATAACGTAGTTAGGTGTATATAATTATATACACTTTATTTATAAGGGTTGAAAACAATTCAAATATTTTCATCCCTGAAAAAATGCAGTTTTGGAGCTTGTTTAAATGGTTTAATAGATAGATAGGTATTCCAAGATATGAACCTATACAATAATATGCATTATTCGACTAAATTTCGATAAACCTAACCTAATAAACCCTGCATGTCACCTATATACAATGATTTATATTATTAAACATTAAATTAAATATGAGAGTTAAGCATATCGACCTATGGTTACCCAAACCTATATAAGATATGAAACAGTATTTATATTATATTATATCTCACCTGCACGCAGTTGTGTAGGTACCTACAGCGCACCGAGGAGTACTCTGCAGGACACGGACGGCGGGATGAATACAATACAACATTATATATGTATAGTGGGAGTGACCGATGGGAGTGTCTGCGAACGTCCGTTGGTGGGAGACTCCGAAACGCTCGCGCCTCTCGTCGGCGGGCGCGTCGGGCTGCACGTCGTCGCGCGACCGTCCGTGGACCGTTCGTCCCCGCAGCGGCAGCAGCAGTAGTAGTAGTAGTAGTCGGCTCACATCCGCGGTCCGGACGCGCACGATGCGATCGAAACACAGCAAAGTCGGGCGCGCCGTCACCCCGCGGTAAAAAAAAAAAGCGAATCGAATAAAACTGCGCTGCAAATCCGACACCTACGAGACAACTGCATAATAATTATAACGATATTATTAAATATGTTTTCGTGTAATTTGAAAACGGCCTAAGACGGCTTGACCGGTTTTAAATAATATTATAGTATTGTGACAGTTAAAAAAACCGTCGTGAGTTTTTCTGCAGCCGACGCCGAGATATGCGCCTGGTGCGGATGACGTCGGATCACAGCAAGAAGAGGCGCCGCGGCCCTTCGTCGGCGGACCATCATGGCGCGGCCACCACCTCGTCGTCTTCGTCGTCGTCCTCTCCGCCGTCCGAGGACTTGTGGTGGACCGAGGCGGCCGTCAACGAGGTGACCGCTGAGCACCCGGGCGAGTTGGTTCGAACCGGGTGCCCGTACATGCTGTGCAGTGCCCTGCCCACGCACTGGCGGTCCAACAAGACGCTGCCCGGCGCGTTCAAGGTGGTCATACTGTCCGAGGTGCCAGACGGCACGGCCGTCACGCTCAAGGCCGGCAACGATGAGAACTGTTCAGCCGAGCTGCGCAACTGTTCCGCCCTGGTCAAGAACCAAATCGCCAAGTTCAACGATTTGAGGTTCGTCGGGCGAAGCGGACGAGGTAAAGTGCTCATATACTCACAATATACGTCATATTAATTTATTTCACGAAGCATAGTCATTTTGTAGTCGTGATGCGGGGGCCGGGGGTCATGACGAAAAACCTCCCAAAGACAACTATAGCGTGGGGGACTAAATCCCTCCCAAGTGATGAAAAATGAGCTGTCAATTTATTACTATTATATTATATATCAGAATAACAGGCCGTTTATATGCAAGTAGATATCATATTATCTCACATTAAAGCAATATAGTGTATTGTATTAAATTATTCAATGGATCTGGTTTTTATCTTAATAGCCGGTCCACTTACTTGTAGCAGATAATATCTAAAAAAGAAAGAGTTAAATTATATTCGTCATCATCACGAATGTGTTTAAATTCATAGTTTCATTATGAATACTCCATGCAATAATATTATACATTAAAATTTATTAAATTCTGAGCGGAATGAGTTTTAAAATTACCTGTATATTGGTTTTTTTTTGTTCGTGTCTACTGTCTACCATTAAGTTTTGGAGCAAAAATGTCCTGTTCATATTTAACATCAAGGGTTTTTACTTTTTTTCTCATAGAAAATTTGATCCATAAAAAAAAGGATGGTTAGTATAGTTATAGTTTAAGACCAACAGTTGACAATTCTCAGTAGGTAGGTACTCTTCATAATAATTAAATATCAACGATGTTGGCTGTAATTAAAAATGTATTAATCGTTTAGACTTGAAACTATTCAAAATTAAGTAAATTATTATTTTCTATACACAATATTATAACCTTTCGATTATTTAGATAATAATTTGAATTCAATAAATATATTTTTTAAATTAACTCTAGAAAAAAAATGTTTAACACAGAAGTATTCACACCTTTTGTCAGTATAGGATATAAGATATGAATTATATTACATCATGCGATGTCTTTGACAAAAATAAGTTTAACCTACCAAATTATAAGAGTTCTGAATAGGATAACATAGACTATAATTATAGCCTATATTATATTATAAAGGTATGTACTGATTTGTGTACAATATCGATTATGTATTTATGTTATATTGATTTACATTTAATTACAGCTAGTTTTTAGAAAATATTTTATTATGGAGATATTTTGTCCTTACTGTCATTGCATTTGAAGAAAATATTCGAAAATCTCCGTATATTGTCCCATATAAATATTATAAAGATTTATTGTAAGCACACTTTCCAATATTTGTATGTTTAGGTCTTTTGCGTTTGTTCGAATTTATTATGATAGCTTTCGGTCTTTTCGGGTATTCTTCAGTATACATGGACCGTGCGTTTTTTCGAAAATTCGGATTCTAAACTGGGGTTTAATAGACTGTCCTTATCCAAGTTATTTTTGCTTCAAACCATATAAGTAACTATCTCGTGTACGGGTAAATTTTTATAATAATATTAGATTATACTCGTCCTACTATATTTGATTATAATTACACTTGGATCAGCCCTTATTTTTGTGTGTAGTACGAATTTAAAAAAGGTGCCCCCCACAAACTTGATTAATATATTTATAGAAAAATTATGCAGAATTATTATACAGTATATAATATTATAATATTTTATATTATTTTATGTTTGATGAATTAAAAATAAACATATAATAACGATGATTGATGATAAAATCTACTTCATTATATTTGATTTTAATGTCTGTTCCTACTGTATGATCTACAATGGTTGTGTATTTGAGGCGAAACTCGCACAGTTAGATATGTTCAACCTACGCAGACTAGATAATATATATTCAATATTTCAGTATTACTCCGAGTCAGAATTGTATGCCTACTCCTATTGAAAAGCGAAATTGTAAATATGCTCTAGTAAGTCATTGCAAATACTGAAAAAAATACAACCTTTAAGTTAATTTTAAATAGAAGTATGGCATTTTCTTGTAATACATAAATGTTGATAAGAATTGTAAGCATACCTCGTGATTTGGTGTAGTTATAATAATTCACCTACCTATATTTGTTTTCAATATTTGAAAGTATGGTTGGATGTATTCAGTAAGTTATACGCAAAATAAATATTTTGATCTGGAGAAACAGCATTATCTCTTTTCTTTTTCTCTATACATAAAATATAAATTTATAAAAACAATTATACTTCCAGCTATATTATACTATCTATGAGTGCAGAAAATTGGTTCCTAGTTTTAGTACCCTTATGCAACACCTATATACTATGTAATCAAGTCGAAGGTTTGTGCTTCTGATAATGGTTATTTTTAAATTGGTTTACTTATGTATAAATCTAAATAAAGTTTCTATAACAAATTGGAATTATTTTATATAGGTTATTTGTTAAGACTTATGCGAATATTATTTTTGTTATTTATTTTTATGTGCTTAAATTTAAAACAGTAAATATATTAAATAAAAAAGTATTTGAAAATTTGTATTTTAGTTATTTAAAATATAGATACTTTGAGAAGGTATTTAAAGAACTACGCCAAACACTCAAAGTACTTGTTTTTAAATATTTAAAATTAGTGTTTGAGTACTTAAAAAGTATATTTTGAATACGTTAACTCAAGTACTTTACAATACTAGTGTTTAAGTTAACTAATGAGGTCTATTGGAACTTAAGTTCACTGAGTATATTATAATACTAGTATGGTGCTAATTAAGAGCTAAAACCAAATTATTTTTTTTTTTAAATTCAGATATGTACCCAATTCAAAAAAAAGTATATTATATATTTTTAGAAAAAAATTCTGCGAACTCTGTCCCTAAATAATGTAATTTATCTATCTTTATATCATGTTGAACAACAGCTGTTGATAATGCAAATTTCGCGTGGCATTGGAAATTTTGAAAATAATGAGTAAGTTCACAATTATTTCTAAAAGTGTTTGTGTTAATTATATTTTCTATTTTGAATGTGCGATTAATTTCCGAACAGTTTCTGTAAAACATAAAATCTCATAAAAATATTTATATTTTAAATATAAATGCGTTTGCATTGTCTCCATAACCTGGACATATTGTTTGAACACTTAAGCTAATTGGTCATTACTAAATCTCATAGAACATAATAAAGCGATAATAATTATTTATATACCTGTACGGGGAAAATTATTATTTTACATTTATTATCATTCTCGCATGTAAAGCCAGTAAAAAAAAAATTGAATAGTTATGAATTAAATAATATACTATAATAAATAGGTAAAAACATTCTTTTTAATTCGTCGCACCCTCCACCCATATTGGTAAAAGAGCTAAGGCTGAAAATATACCAATATTATGCTGCAGTGCATTTTGTCTTTTGTCCTTTTTTGAACTCGTTTGGGACATATATTTGTGCGGTTTTTGAGATATCAGTTCGGAGGTCTCGTTTTATTTATTCATACATAATATTATGCACTATACTGCTGTAGGTAATTAAATTGTGGCCTGAAACTTCTAACCCGATGTTCTTTAACGTCCTTTAAAGGACCAAGACAAAGGACAAAGAGTCTTTGTTGTTGTGCTTTTTCGCCGACACATCACTTCGCGTGAGCGCTCGAGGCGCTTCCAGACGGTGGATTGGAGTTGTTTTTATTTTTTCTTTGAAAACTATAATATAGGTACGTTATGATTTTTTTATTTCCTATCAGAAGATGCAAAAACAAAAAAATCAATTTGCAATAACTGTCGCTCTAAATCTCTTTTACTATCATTTATGCACAATTACTCGGTCACATTTCGACACTATACTATAATATTAATTTACGCCGCTCTTTGATGGCTGCACTCATCTTCCTTTGCCGGACGCATGCAATTACTTTGACGACAGCAACTGCAGAGCCACAGAGGGGAAAGGTGGAAAAAAACTCGCCCATTGATGTATTGCGCATTTGACAGGATTTTGTGGTCGCAATCTGCGCAGGCCCATCGCGATTTTACCACGCGTGTATTATGTATAATATGTACCTATATGCCACAGTAATAACCAATAGTGAGCTATAAAAGATGTTATACTGTTATATCTTATAATATTGACGTTTTCATATAACACACGCATATAAAATTAATTTAAAAAAAGTTAATGACTATAATATCCTCCTTAATAGTTAATAGCAGGTACCTAATTAATGGTTCGTCAGCTTGCAGTGTATTACTATACTATAAGCTAATTACCTATACTGCTATGAATTACGATTATAATATTCTATTTACAACACTAAGAAACATAAAATGTATATTATATTAAATAATATTAACAAATGTGTATATATGAAAACAAAAGCTCGTGTTGAAAATTAAACGCGTATTCAATTACCTATTTGATGTTCAAAGCTATACTTATATATATATATATAGTAAGTTATATAATCATATAATAGTCCTGTTGTTCCAGAATACGCAACAGAAACCGCGGCTTGCATATGAATTATAATTATACCAATATGACTCATTCATTATCCTCCTTGATCCTGAAATTAATTAGTTAAACTGCAGATGACGTGTCCCGGTGAGTATATCGTCATATCTCGTAGCACCTGGGCCTTTCTAGTTTATACGCGAATTGCGGATACTCGGGATACCCATACATAACTACCTGCAGTAGTGCTAGCGATATAATAGTGGCTAAATTACCCGAAGTGCTCCCATAACGATTAATACTACATTTATTTTTTCGTTACTCAAAGTGTGTATGCCGATAATACCTATAATGTTTGGATGTGATTTTTTTTGAGAATTATTTAAGACCAGTTTTTTAACTTGGGGCAATCGAACTAAGAATTAGGTTCCAAGTAAAAACACCAAAAATTAAAAACTTTGATAATGTTTTTAATATTAAATTCTTTATGGTGCGAATAATAAGTTTTACTGTTTTAGATTCTGGTTAAATCCATATAGTAACAGATTGCTATTTGATAGTACCTATTACATTACAACGATATTTTCTTTTACACATTTCGTATTGTTTTTTTTTTTTTAACTTTTGGTACGTGGTAAAAAACTTAAAAACATATTTATAATTCACATTGAATAAAATAATTTCTCATCTGGATGATATAATGAAAAGGTAATTTTTTATTTGTTTTGTAGTTTTCCTGAGCAGAAAAGGTTAGGTTAGAAGCGATAAAAAAGCTAGGTATTGAAAAGAAACAAACTTGAAAATGTCAGTAAGTGTAGTTTTAATAAAGCTTAGCTGCTGACTGCTCACAATATTTTTCTAATGTAATGATTCCTGATTTATCATTAATTTCAAAATTAAAATAATAAATAGTAATATATCACTTTTCTATATTTTTGGCGAAGCAAGACTAGTGCTTTAGTAGTGTCTTTATATACCTATCCGGTCTCTGCATCGGGTCCAGGTTTTTTTCAATTAAAAGCGTTTTAAAATAAATACATAGGTTTTTTTTTTTTTTTATAGAGTTTTTATGTACCTACGAACGTACGTTATTACTTATTATTATTATACAATATAACATCAATGTTATGTGTTTATATATTATACAGTTGTCATGCACAACATAGTTGTAACTTATTGTATAATTTAAATATCTTCACGCAGTTTATTATTTAAATACTAACAAATAATAATCTATAATAATCGATGGTGACGCGAATAGGACTTGATTATTGCTTCTCTAGCGCCGTTTCTACTATTTTTTTTTTTTAACAATATCATTCTTTTATGAAGAATTATGTGTGTCATATACATAAGTTCTGTTGAATGACTAGAATGAGTCATAAATATTATGGCCATGTCCCATATAAAATTTGAAGCTGTAAAAAATGAATTATTTTTATTTTTATTATATATCTATATGTATATTATGTACTATAGAACAACCATCTTTGTAAATTTATTATGTCGTATTGTAAATAGTCATATGAAGATTAGGTTTTAAGTAGGCATATACAATAATATGCGGTTATATTATTTTTACATGAAACTCATTTTCTCTCTTTTTATTTTTATTTTTAAAATTGTCCTCACATCTTGTCATATGAACTTAATGATAAGGACATATAATTTGACTTAAGTATAGCAGTCCAAACTATAGATAGATAGGTACTGTATACATTTTCAGCCTACAGTATTATGTTTCTAAACATTTTGTATAATTTTAGTATTAACAATATAATATGAGAAGTGGGAATTGGTTATATAATGAATAATATGAGCGAATATCTCCGACTTCGGGGCATTTACCGGGTTGTCAATGGATATAATATTTTCGGTAGCCTTTTCATAATTTATTTTCTCAACTAATTTTGAAAATTTGTATTTTGTATTTTGTATTTTGTATTTTGCATATAATTATAATTTATATACTATTATTATTATAACATTTATTTTGAAAGAAAATGGTTTTTTTCATTTTTGTTATTTCTTATCAATGATGTTCAATAAGATTTTAGTAGTAAAAAAAAAAGAAATTTCACTTGTGGGTTTAAAATTAGTTAGTTAATAATCTAAATAAATCTAAATCTTTTATAGGTTGGTACTAAATCTAAGCCGATTTTTGAAAACTAATAATTATTATTTATTAATCTAGCTTTGATCAATACATAGAATCAAATATGTTTTTAATGACAGTTAATTCCAAAACAATATGTATTTATTTTCAGGGAAAAGTTTCACGATCACCATTACAGTTTCGACGTGTCCACCTCAAGTAGCGACGTATAATAAAGCAATCAAAGTTACCGTGGACGGACCTCGAGAACCACGATCCAAATCTCGTAAGTATTTTAATGTTAAATCATAAAATTCGTCGTTATCATATTTGAAACAACAATCATACATAATTTTGAACTTGAGTTAAGACTCGTGGTAGATACTTAACGACTATACGCTTTTTTCATGTTTTTATGTTGCCTTTATTTAAATTGCGGAAATTGAACATTTTAGAAGATAACATGTGGTCGTCTGTAATACAATAATATATAAAAATACTATTATCTAGACACGTTTTTATACTTCTGCAGTCTTGACTTCCCTCAATTACGTTCAGTTTAATTCCACTAAATTTTATTTATACGTGTATCTATATTTTATTGATATCGGTAGGTATAACAATAACACCAAAAAGCGTGACTTTGATGTGAATAGGCCCCGGAAAACCATGTGGCAGACCTCCGGGTAGTTTTTACAACTGTAAATAGGCTCAATTATTATCATTATACATATTATTATTTAAACACGCAGCCCAATTTGAGTTGCTTTACTATTTGGACGTGATCGGTAGGTTCACAATAAAAAAAAAAATAAATTAAAAAAAATATAATAATCATAATAATAATAATAATAACGATAATCGATAGGACAAAATATGACAAACAAATATTTTTGTGAATGTAAAAATGTTTTGTTTTGGTCTATGAGAACTAATATATACATTTATCAGTTGACGATAAATATTTTTTTTGCATTTCGGCAAAATATGCTGTACGTTTTCGTATCGTTGTACAATATATTATATTTTATCTCGACCGCTAACATCCGTGGGAACCACTAGTGGTAAATTAAAATAAGACTATATTTTCTAAACTTTTACTAAATTTAGTTATCATTTGTTCATATGTGTACTAAAATAGTATATTTTAATATTATCTGCGAAGAGTTAATATTATTATTGACCTTAAAATATATATGCATAATAATTTTAATATTATTAATTTAAAGGTTGAGAATAATAGTATATTAATAAATACTTTAATATAATGACAATTCATGGTTCTTAAAACATTCAATTTGTTTGAAATTGAGGAAAATAATTCATTGAATTGAAGTAAGTACACTGGTGTCAAATTGGGGGGGGGGGGAGAGTATAGATTCCCGCATGACCTTTTTTTCTATGGTTAATATCTGATAATCATAAATTATATTTTTTATAAATTTATAATCAAATAGTGCATGTTAAAAAATCAGCTTGACAAAATCATTTGACTACTACTGAGTAGGTAGGTATGGTAGAAAACTATATAATTTCTTATTTACAGGTATTTCGGTCATATTTATGTTATTGAGACCAAATAGTGTGGTTATAGAAGATATATTAAAGAATAATTAAACACTTAAAATAGTGTATATAGGTACCACCTACATAAATCATACAGTAACATATTTTTATATGATCAACTCCAGTTATAAAATGTCCATATTTATATTGGAAATTTTGTGCTTTTTGTTTTTCCTGTACACCAAGGTCCTCCTCATCAGTTCCGTGGATTGGGCCTCGGTCAGAGGCCCTTTATGGAAAATGCATCGTTTTCCAATCATTTGCGGGAGTTGGATACATACCGCCGAGTGAAGACCGAAGAATCACCCGTCCTCGAGCAGACGTATCGGTCAACAAACAACCAAGGTAAAGCATATAAATTAATATTGATTTTATTTTGGTTAAAAAAATGCATCAAAAGTACGCCGCTCGTATGTAATACATAAAGTGAACCCGATGACGACCGCACTATATACAGGGCTGACCGCAGCTCTGAGGTACACCGCAGAATTTAAGGAGCTGCCGGTAGCTTTTTTCAAACATGATTAACCATGGTTCTGGTTTACCTAAAATGTGTAGAACAACCGCGCACTGTATATTAATGAATGAATCAAAGTAATCAAACGTTAGAATGAATGAAATTGTTTGTCCACAGAAAGAAAAAAAGTTTATGTATTTAAAAACCACTTTGTTTCTGTACTAATCATTTTATTGTAAGGATTTACATTTTTAACTTAACCGGATTGATGATCATCTTTGTTCATTGATTAGCGATCACATGTAGTAATTTTATTAAACGTTAAGGTTCAACTGTTGTGGTGTATTACCACAAATAGGCAACATAGCAAAGCTCTCTCTCCACCATCCAAAGAATTTACTTTTTTATCTTTTAATAGTTCGATATTGATGATGGTTTTTAAACTACTTTAAATTTAAGTTGAATTCAAGTTAAACACCTTAAAGATATTGCCAATTTCTTTAAATTTTAACCTTAAGTTTAGGAATTTTAATATTTGGACATGGTTTATGTTCTTTTGGTTTATTTTGTTTAAGAAATATTTGTTATATACGTTTTAAGAGTCGTAGTATATTTTTAAATAAGGGTTTAATTAATATTTTTCCTGTGGAAAATGTATTAATCGTTCAAGTATTTTTTGATTGAGTGCTTATTGTAGGGAAAATGAATTGTTGAAGAATTTACGTGATTCAGTTTATTTTGGGCAGTTGATCATTACATGCATTTGCTTATTATAAGGATTTCTTGCATATACTTATAGGGAGCTATGTCAGACGCAGGTACAGGTACTTTGATAATAAGATGAGAGTGAGTTGGATGAGTGTGTCTTATTTTCACTCAAGTGGTTATTACTTATTAATTCCTCTATTATTTTATTGTCAGGTACTCAGGTATAAGAATTGTATGGTTTTTTTTATTACATAGAACATTTGAAGGTTTTACTGTATAGTATTATATTATACTTATACCACTAAAATATAGCTATTTGAAATATTTAACAACATAAGTACCTATGAATTACACAAATTTAAAATAATGTAATTGACAATTGCAATAATTTATATTTATATATATATATATATATATATATAGACATATAGTAGTCTCAATCTATATACCTATCTGATAATTATACTACATAACTATAATACTATAATATTATTTGGGAATATAATATGTTACATACTGGATGATACATTTAAGGTAAGACACTTATTATTTCCAAAGTTATTAACATTTTTGGAAATATTTTTATAGCATCATTTTAGCACAACTTTTTTTTATTTATTCATTTTTATCGTTTTCATTTAAATTTTTTAAATTTTTTTAACGACAAAATGCATTTTAATTTCTTATTCCAAAGCAGAATATTTTGTAGAGTTCATAAAAATTGAGTTTTGTACTAGTAGTTTATGATTTATAAGTACTTAAAGTTTCGATGAGCTGAGTTGGGTGGTGCAGTGATGATCGCAAAATGTTGATCCACTACTCCACCCGTTTAAACTTTAAATACTTATAAGTAATTATAATTAATTAATTATACGTCCATAATTTTATTTCGATTGATCGAAATACTCCAAATAATATTCTGTCACGGAATATGAAATTAAAAATGTATGTTGTCATTTAAGAGAAAAAAACTTCAAAAATTATATCAATAAAATATAATTTTTTTATCAAAAATGTTTTTTTTGTAACGACTTAAAATTATGTATAAGAAATATTTTCAAAAAGTATTTTGTTTCAAAGTTTTCTGAAATACCTTGTCTTATGTTAAATAGATTACTCCGATACATGCTTAAAATAGGTTCCCTCAACACAAAATAATATTATGCTTAATTAATTTTAAAAAAAAAATGTTTTATAATTTATGAAATAACAAGTGGGTAAAATATTTTATTTTAGGGATAGGACTTAAAAACTAACGCCACTATGAGCATTATTATATATAGGATATATAGGTTGTATTATATAATAACAAATTGTTGATTAAAAGTTAAATAGTACTTACCTATGTTTGTTGAAATATGCTTGAATAGTGTACTATATTCTTTATTCTGGGAGATTATATTTGTAATAAATCTTAAATTACTATCACAGCCATCCTCCCACTCACAGCGACTATGGTTTTCTGTCCATTAAATATTGTTACAAATAAATTGTATAATACACGGTTAAGCGTTTACTTTAACTATAAACAGTTCATGATTGATTTTCAAATATTATTATTTTAACCAATAAGACCATAGTACAATAATAAACAATAATACTTTAATACAATTATTTAGTGGTTTTTAATGTTTTTATTTTAAATTTTATCATTTATTATTTATATCGTAATATAATGTGTGTATGTTTTCGCTCAAAATTAAGTCGACCTAAACGATTGCTACCGGTTAAAAAATTATCTTTGACAATGCTTGTTAGTTGTCAAAATTTTCTCACGCTTACGTGTTGTATTTTTTTTTTTTTTGTGAGGTTATAAATTTGACACTGAAATCTAAGGCCCCTATAGACACCCTATTGAACACCGGAAAATGTGGTTTGACCCAATAGACCTCGCGGTGTTTGGAGTGCGTGTGCGTGTATGTTTATTATTGGTAAAAAAAATAAGTCAATACGAAATATTACACCGTCTGTGACCAAGTTATAACGTGCCCACTGTTGTGTGCTCTGTAAAACGATATCAAATACTTATTAAAGATCATAGATACTGTAAACATTGAATAATAAGGGGTTTAAAATGATCCTATATACCTATAGATGTAGTTATAAACAAAACCTACAACAAGTATGTATAACAACTATGTATAATATCATTCATATCCAACAGGTGATATACCTATGTACGAGTATGATACATCTTGGTATTGCAATATTATATACCTATGCATGTACTTATTATGCCGAACATTAACGAGTTTCGTTTTTATTTTTTATTTTGTATAGGTAACGCCATTAAAATAGAATAAAAAGTGAGATGAAAATATTTAGACCCCGTTAACAATATTTTCGACTATAGTCTGACAATAATAATTGGTACCTTGACGAATGCCGGATCCTTGGGAATCATATTGTTTCCGTAGGTACATATATAGTCGTTAAAGTCTCCACTTGGTTATTTGATTATTATTTTTTATTTCCTCGGAATTATACACAAACAAATACTTACGAAATCGTATATAATGTACCTACATACAGGGTTGATGGGGTTTCGGTAAAATTCAATAACATTCGTAATCCCCCGACCATCCTCCATAATCATACGTTACTGCAGTATGGACATAAATCATGTGTTGGAAACGGTGATAGAATCGTGACTATGCTACCGAGTACCGATATGGCAATACACGTTATGTTCTCACTAGGTATATTATACTGATTCAGTTTTTTTCTACATGTATAGGAGAACAAAACATTGACTATAATATTTTATTATTGACTTATAAAAATATATTAATTTAAAATCGCATGCGCAATGTTTCCATCTTAAATATCTGCAATTATAGTTTGTAACATTTCTTGACTTCACACACTATTATATTAAGAGCTATTATGATTGAATATAGTAAGTAACTGTTGTAGTGAGGAAAGAAATGAAAGCTGGGTTAGCAAAATTATTATTATTATTTTTTTTTATCACGTGGATGAATTTCCATATTGTTCAACTGCATAGAATGAAATAAACCGTGAAAAGTGGTTAAATCTACGTGTCGCCGTTCTACCTGGGTAATTATTTGTAAACTTCAATTGTGCAACTTGTCGAAAATGTCGCTGACAAGTGTACTAAAATGTATATTATGTTTGTTGTATATATATTTTTGACAATACATAAATTATCATTCACAGTCAAAAATTGTTCATTATTCGTGTTTAAATGTAACTGAATATTATATAGTTAATCAATATAAAAAATATATAATAACATAATATATATTTAATACATAATATTAAATAAAAAATATCTTAGCCCTTAAGTTGTAGGTATCCATATATTATATAGGTATATTAGTTTTTAATGCTGTTAATTGTATGTTCTATTATCGCAGCTATTGCTATAATATAGGTTGGTAATTAATGTTATTTGTTATAAAAAAGAAAATTTACTATTAATTTACTCAAAATAAAAAATTTTATTCTGTATAAAACCGTTAAGGTATTTTCACTAATAATATTTTAAAGTAATTTTCGCTTAAAATATTTTAATATTCAAATATTGAAATTACATTTTATTATGACATTAATAAACATGAGTACTATAAAACAATAGATACAACTACTAAAGTAAAATATTTATTTTATCGAATTTAACATTGTTTTTTACACTATAAATATGATGTTGGGTATTGAATTAATGATTGAGCTGCAGAATAATAAAATTGTAATGACAAGTCAATATAATATTATAATATACCATATTCATTCACTAATTAGTAGTGTATACTCGATGTGAGCTCAAAACTTTTATATAATTTTAGGCAATACTAAGAAAAATATATAAATCCTGTGCATGTTCAGTTGCCATACCTGTATCATTATTATCGTTATGAATTTTCCGTGCTAATATATAATAAAATACTCATTCACTCATTCGCGCAATCGTTTGCGGTCAGTTTCTCTAATCTATAATAATATATCTAATTCACATTATCATCACAGCTCTGTAAAATAAAAACTTGTGTGCGTCCCGATATCAAACTTCTAATGTACATAGTACATAATAGTCTACATAGGTACCTACTTGTAATTTTTGTTTCATATTTTTTTATTTTTGCTAAAACTGTAAAGAATTTATTATAACGGTAAAAACCACAAGGTCGCCGAGGCCCAGTATATATATAAGGACAAAAAAAGTTAATAATTTATAGATTTTTTTTGTTCCTTTCATTATCGCACCGACGCACTAGATACAACAGGGAAAGTCTCTATACATACTTTTTGATAAAACATTTATTTTCAATTAACCTTCTTGAGTTCTCGATTCCGCTGTATAGCGAGTAGCGACTCACCGGGATTTCTTCTTTTTTTGCACAACACTTTAAAACTGCCACTCGCGTATACAACAATATTGTTACGTAAATTTGTGTACCTACCTATGACACATGACATTTAGAATATAATAATAATATTATGACTATCGAGTATTGAATACTATCTATGAATTGCGGTTCTCATACCTAAAATAATCAACACTATTGAATTTTATGCGACGAACGTTCAAATCGGTTAACACTAGACAAATTATATTAATATTTTTCAAATTAAATATAATACTAATCACAATCATTTATACAATTTATATGGATCACACTTACAATACATTTATTTTTAAATACTAATATACCCGGGAATAACGGAAATCAATCATACAATTGCCACATATATACACGCGTATCTCAAATTTTATACATTATAGTATTATACAATAGGTAGTAGGTATATTACGCACATTATTATTACATTATTACCTAATGGTAAATGAAACTATTATTTAAATATATTTTTAAGCTTTCTTACTGCAATTTAATAAACTTTAAAATAATATTGTAATTTGACGTAAACAAAGTATATATATTTAGTTTTTTCAAAACGTTTATGTGTTCGAACATGCGCAAGAATACTTAAAATATACCATCATTTATATTGTCCGTCATATATTTTATTTTGAACCTATTACATTGATGCATTAAAATGTGGTACATTTATGATGTACATATACTATATAGTGTAAGTCTTTCTACTTACATCCCAGGGATATGTAAGCGATTCGTCTGATTTTAACTGACGTTTCGATCGAATCTAGGTATAAGGCTCGATTATAAGTCACCGTAATACTTTGCTTCTGATATATACTCACACTATATAACATTGCATTTATCCAAACCTCATGTACAGAGAACACAGTACAGGCGTACAGCTGTAGCTAACGCTCGTCCTACGAGCCGATCCTATTCTACTTACAACATGTACATAATATATATAAAAATATACCTATTATAATGAAATACGATACCAGCTGCAGTATTATATTTATATATTATTATACGTACGTTATAAACTTATCTGTATATAATATAATACACATACAATAACGCACTGCAGCAATGAGCTCTATAAATTGCAGCGTGCAGCGCACACGTGTCCGCGTGGATATATACCTATATAATACTATACATTACTACCTATATACTTTGTATTTTTTTACGAAATCATAAATCGTTTTCCTCGAAACGTATAATTCGTCCGTACCTCTATATATACGATACATAATATTATATAAATGTGATATTCGGTCGTGAAGTCGTGAAGCAATCAACGGTGAGGAGAGGAGTCATTGCGCCTTATAATACCAGCGCACCGTGTATAGGTGTACTTAGGTACCTACCAATATATATACCATATCTATCCGTCTGCCCCGTGTCCGAATATAATACGCGTACACGCCGATCCGTCGTGTATATAATGATAATATAATATTATATTCAAATAACAGACGCGTGATTATGTGTAGCGATAATTTGTGATCTCGTGTATTATATACAAATGACTCGGACGATGTGCCCGCCGAGATTCGTGTGTGATTGCCGGTTTCGACGATGGTAGTCTAATAAGATCCGGCGGGCACGTCTTCTGCAGCATCGCATGTTACCTGGTATACCTGCAGTATAAATATGTATATGTATATACTTACATAATACATATATATATACTTGCCTAAGTATATATCATATGTGTTTGTGTGTGTATACCTTCGTCCAGTTACTCTCTCTCTCTCGCACTCTTTCCGATTTGTTTTTGTTTCTCCTGCTCGTGCACTGCAGCAGCAGCAGCAGCAGCAGCAGCAGTGTGCTGGGTGTATTATTATTATTCGATGTTGTTTTTTTTCTTCGTCTTCTAATTTTGCTCCGTGATTTCTTGGTGTCTTGCTTCTATGGATCTCGGCGGACCGTGAACGCGTTATGGATTCCCCACCCCTTCCCGCCTCCCTAACAGTTCGTTTACGGATCAACGGTTATCAGAAACAAAACGCGTCTTTTTTTTTTCGTTCGTTCGATTTTTTTCATTTCCAATGTCGATTTGACTTCCACCGACCGGCTGTAAAGTAGGCACTTCCGGTAATGCGTCTCGTCGTAGTCTGTAAACTGTACACATTATTATTATAATAATATATTATATACACCGGCTACGGTGAACTGCAGGCAGCAGGGTGTTCGCGCGTTCCAAATCTCCACCATCCGTGTAAATCATATTGTAATAAATGTATAGGTACCTTACCTTAAATATACCTATTCTGACGCACACACCGTCGCCGGCGTCGCCGGCGTCGTGGCGATGGTAATTGGTATAATAATATTATATTCTCGTATGCACAATGTGTTCTCTATTCAAATTTGTTGACGATTGTAGCTAGTATATTAAAATTAAATACCTATTTCTGAACTCAATTAAAACATCGATTTACATTCGGTCATAGAAAGGCCTAATAGTTTGAATTCGAAAACTTTTATGTTAACCAGCAAACCAAATGTCTATATTCTGTTATATTATCTGCAGTTGGCTGCAAGTTATATAACAAAATATAATGTCGATCATTTCACAAAAATACTATAATATATTTTGGGCCAATAGTTATTATATTGTGAATAAAAAATTCTTAGTTATGGCTATGGTTTTTTGATTAGCCTGGTTGTATTTATAAAAAAGTAATTCAAAAAATAACTTTAGCCACTAAAAATTGACAGTTGCAAGTCTGAAGTCAATATCAATAAGCTAATATATGGTGATTCCATTATACACGTGAATCATGATGTAAGTATATAATATTCAAGTTTCCTGCCAGAAGTACCTATAGGTAACATTGCATAATTAATTGGTTTTATAAATGACGAACGTACTTATATTAACATTATTATATAAGATTATGTTATTTGCACTTTGCAAGTACTTACTCTTTTGTTCAGTGGCGTATTTAAATCAAGGCCCCTAAGGTACGTCCAAGTTGAGAGGGGAGGAGGGTTCAGTACTTTTATCATGACTTCAAAAAATCTCTGTATTTTAATAAGTAGATTCGATGTATAAGTTTAAATAGTTAGGTACCTACCTATAGGCTATAAGTATTTATAAAACAAAAAAAAAATCAAAGTGTTTTTTGTGCAGTTTAATTAAAACAAAATATTTTCATAATATGAGATGACTAAAGTATGTTAATTTTTTCTAAAAGTTGAGTTATGGATTCGGAAATTGGAATTCCCATTTTATTCATATATACTTATTACTTAGTAATGTGAGGTTTAAAATGTATGTAGGAGGCTGATGTGTATACGATTACAAATACGGCGAGATACTCTGTATACAATAGTCAATATTTGTATTTTTTTATTGGCATATAAATATTATATAATATTACCTATTTACTAAGGACTATTCGCTTTTAGCCTACAACACCTATTACGTGGATAATCAAAATTGAAAATAACGATAAAACGTAGGTATTAATCCAACAGTTTTACATAAGTATAAGTACACACCTACTTTAAACGAATCAATTGAATAAACGTATTTCTTTCAACCCCCTCCGAAGATGATTATTTGCGCTATCACCTAAATTTGAGGAAAATATAATGATATTGCGTTTCAATTGCTTTGAACATGCCATAATATTAATTATATATCATATAAGTACGGTATGATTGTTATGGTTTATTATCCCCGAAGTAATTTTACGAGTGGTAAAAAGTAAAAACATTGATTTATGTACGATATAAACCGATTGAAAAACTTTCCGGAATTTTCGTATATATAAATGAAAACACGCGGTGTTTCCGTACAAATAGTACCTACACGTAATCTCTACAGGATCCGTATATATACGTAATTAAATAACAATTAATTGTTGCGCGCGCGAGTGTGTCTTTGACAAAAAGTTGACGTATCTTATACACACGGCAACTCGTCCGCAGCGAAGGGTTGTATATATAGGGGATGAGTATATATAATATGTTATAGCCGGGCGAGGATGCTGATGCTTTTCCACCGATTTAATAACGTTTTCCGGCGTACAGCGATACTTAACCCTCAGCTCGCACGCCCCCGGAAATAATAATAATTTTCTCTGGAATGCGTATTATATCTATGTATAATATGGGCTGCGTCGTCGTACATTCACAGCTAATAAACAATATCAGCTATACGCTAACAAAACGTCTTAAACGTATAGGCATACATTCGCGTGTTTTAAGTCGTCGCCCTTATAGTCTTACAGTAAAATTCATAATGTTTGATGGAACAAATTTACAGCAATAAGCGAACTATAATAATACAAGTAATTTATTATTTAAATTAATATAATTTTAAACATAATTTTACTATCGACACCTTATATCTAGTTAAAATAACCGTACCTATTGAAAAAAAATTAAAAAATTAAAACCGAATCCATTAATTTTTTTTTCTACATTATGTAACTAAAACTCTATCAGATGCAACTACTTTTACTTTCAAGCGCAGTACTCCACCACCCTTACCATCTCAATATACACTTAAGACCCCTATAAAGTTAGGATTATGCCACCTTGTCATTTTTTTTTGTTCGTTCTCACATTTCGTTTCTAAGATGTTTTTATCCAAAAAAATTTAAAACAAAAAAAAGTTGTTTAAATACAAATTGTACAGTTTATAATTAATAGGCGTTGTATGCTATACATATTATTATTATTATTGTCTTTTAAGTCTCCAAGCTATATAATTCCGGCGTCAGTAGTGTCAATGCACTGTGACCTTATTATATACCTATTCCTATACAGGGTATCAACTGTTGGTCAAAAATAAGAATAAATTACAGTAATATTCTATTATACTAGACTGTTAGAAATTTAGAATATCATCATCACCATCAATATGATGTAGGTTGATGTATATAACGTGAACAGAAACGACGTTTAAATGTTTCATTGATTACGGTGTCTTATATAGGTATCCGGTGAATAGGTCGCGAACAATTGATCGCCGGTGAATTGGTCGCCGGTGAATTGATCGCGGGCGAATTGGTCGTGAATACAATTGGTCGCCAGGATAATTGATCGTCAAAATTGTTTTTAAAAAATAATAATTATATAAAAAATAATAAAAATAAAAATAATAATATTAATAATCATACATTTTAATTTATAATTATTTAAAGTTGGAGTTGAAAATTATGGGCTATTCCTTTTAAAAAGTCTATTTTACTCCTACTATGATAGTCGTCACATATTTTTATAATTTTTTCTGCGTGATCTTTGTACTTCCGTTTAACACCCATTGTCATTCCTGCAATTAGTTGTTCTATTTGTAACTTCATAAGACTCTCCTCCTTTTTGAACGAATCTATACATTTCCATATAGTTGGATGACATGCGTTCAGACTAGATGCAAAGCCATTATGCCACCCTTCAACAGAATTGTTGGTCCGGGGGATATTTTCGAAAATATATTTATGACAGTTCCACAGCGTCACTGGAAATAATGCTGGTTTCCTTCGATTTCTTCGATCAAGACGTCCAATCCACGTATCTTCAAAATAATTTGTCAAAGGTGTTAATATTTCTTCGTTCAGTGAATAAAACTCTGAGTCCAGTAGTTCGTTCCAAGCATTTTCTACATCCTCTTCTGGTACAAAGGTAAGTGCTGCCATCATTCTAATTTGCAAAGCAAATTCCGAGTCTTCCATGTACCTATTTTGGAATCCTAAATTTTGCAAGCGTCTCCAAATGCTTTGCGATAAATGAAAAAAGCACCCACGAACTGATGTGTTGGTAAAAACACTTTGAATCGCATTAATCGCAGCTTTTTCAAAATCAACCATAATTGATTTTGGATTTAATGATTCGTTCAATGTTTTTAATGCGTTGTAGAAATTAACGTATGTGGTTTCCGTTTTATTTGGTAGCAATGCAAATATTGTTGGAAAAACATTGTTAAATTGAATTCCGTGAACAGTGTAAATTTGGTAGAATAAATTTGGTGACGTAGAAAAAGTTCCATCAGCAAACCAGTGTTCACATTTTTGTAGAAGTTGTAGGTTTTTTTGGGTGGAGAAAATTAAAATTCTATTTTCAACAAGACCACTGTCAAACAATAAAAATGGGTTTCCGTCAAATGTTGATCTATAATCGTCTGGTATGATCAATTCTAATAAAGTTTTTGGGTTTGGCGGAGCAGCTTGTTCTTTTTGTCGAATACGACGTACTGTTCTCTTTAAGATAGACACTGATGGCATTTGCCCTGCAGCAGCACTTGTCAACTATCCAATCATAAAAAAAAACCATACTTTTAAATTTAATCATATAGATATATTTTATAGTAATTTTATTATTAAGAGAATGAATACGACCTTTACATTTCATTTTTTTATATTGGTCACATTTCCATATTGACTTTTCTTCGCTTCCAAATTTTTCAAACGTATACATATAGCCGTTATAAATTAATTTATCTTTGCCTTTTTCACTCTTTATGAACTCCATTATTATAAAATAAAAAAACAGAAAACACACACGTACTATATAGCATCCACTAACAAATGCAAGTATGTAATGACAAATTGGTACGACCATCGGAATATAGATGTCGATAAGTCGATAACGATCGTATAAGCTTATCTAAGTTATTGCCACGCTAGTTCAATTATCTCGTGTGTACCTATAAGATTATTATATCTGTTAATCTGTACATCGTAAATTGGATTTACTGTACGTTATTTAAAAATAAATAAGAGTATTTTCTAAAATAATAAACATAAAACTCGGATATGTATATTAAATATTAACTACCTATGTAATTAGTATAATAAAAAAATTTAAAAACTAAAATTGTTCGTTTGACGATCAATTAGTATAATAAAAAAAATAAAAAACTAAAATTGTTCGTTTGACGATGAATTATCCTAGCGACCAATTATATTCACGATCAATTCACCCGCGATCAATTAACCGGCGACCAATTCACCGGCGATCAAATGTTCGCGACCAATTCACCGCGATCCGTCTTATATACTCTTGACAGGATATTATTAAAATAAATGTCTAGAATTTCCACGTTTCATTTAACGACTATCATCGAGTAAAATCGATCTGCATTGCAACTGACGATGACACGGTATTAAACTATATCGAGGTATAATCCAATTAAAATAATAATCGTTCAAAACAACGCCAATAGAATAGTGTTAGCAATAATTCAGTCAGCACTGCTATCGTCGTACGGAGACAATATATTTATCTCTTCAGAGATTTGATCAGTGGATCTTAAACTGTTATGCATAGTGATGTAATTTTATTTTTATGCAAATTGTAATTTTTTATTATTATCACTTTATTTGAATATCGTCGCTATTCATACTTCAGGCACCACATTTTTTTTAAAATTTCATTAAATTTAAATTTGAATAAAAATCCAGCTGTAAATACTGTGTGTGATATATTATTATAATAATACAATTACTGTAACATCTACTCCCATAACACCACTCTTCATCTCCGAACCTAACATATATGTGAATGTGACACAATGACACTATTCATATGCATGTTTATACAATAAAAGTTATATGCAAAATTATGAATGACAATTAGTATCAGTGCTGTGCGTTTTTGTTTTTTAATATTTATTTTATTGTTATTTTATACTGTGACAATGTGTAATATTGATGACTATACATTGCAGCGTGACATATTGGACTTAGTATAATATTTAAAATTTAAATAGTTAAGAGGTAACGTTTTAATTAAAGTCAAGATTTTTCTAATATATTTCTTTTTAAATTAATACGCATGTCTACACAAATAAGAATTTATGAATTTATCGAAAATGGGCAGTTCAATAGATATTTTGTTACTTAATAATTTGAAAAAAACTGTTCTCTAAATAGTGATTATTAAGTAGTCGCTTTTACAATACACTAGCCTAAAGAATGGAGGTGGATACCAGTATTAATTACTAATTAGACCATTTAGTTTGTAAGTTTATACTGAAATACAATACCTCATTTTAACAAATACTATATAATATTATACCACCAGAGTGACTTTTCACACCACCGAGTATTTATGTAAACCTTTTACGATGAATTTATAGTTAAATTAGTCAGACCACAAACAATTTCCGTTATTGAAAGATATTATCGTTGTATGAGAATAGTGTAAAAAATATACAGGCATACATTTTTATTTCTTATTTCCTTCTGTACAATTGCTTTCATATTTTTATACTATAATACTGTATATTTGTTTAAAATCCTACGTATTACACTATTACTAAGAAATAGTATAAATTAATTTTCAACTACAGCTTTTTCCATGTATCTTACCACTTTTTTTCCTTTGAATGATATTAATTTAACACATACACACACACATATATATATATAGGTAGTATATTTATATTATAAATAGTATGGGATATGGATATGTTAGATTTTAAACGTATCGAGGAATAAATGTAAAAATGATTATTTTATTCAGAGGAGCATAATATTATAATATATATTACTCAACTCATAGTGATATTATGACACTGAAGGGATTTTCATTGATGTATTTATATGAAAATTCCCGGGAATAGGGAATATTTCTGAATATAAGTCTTACACGTGCACGGAAATGGAGAATATTTCTTCGGATAAATGATTTAATGTATATTTTGTAACGTAATTTTATTACATAAACATTATTTTACATAAGATATCCTAAGATCCGATTTTTTAGTTCTGATTTACAAGTTAAATAAAGAATCAATGCTAAAATTATATTTTATACAAATATTCATATCACATAAAATATAACGAAGTGTTATATCGAGAAGATAGTTTGTTGTTATTATTGTTTGTTTTATTATTTAATAGGCTGCGAGTAAAAGATCTGCTGCTTTTATTCAGGTGTATCAAATAGATTGGGGAAAATTTTAAGGGGGATGCAAAAATGTAAAATAAATGTAAGTGTCTGGATATTTATATGTCTCATTGATTAGGATGTAAATATATTTATAATATTGGAAGCGTTACTCATTAAATATTTTTTTTGCGTCTCTATCAATATAAGTACTGCCTAATAGTATGGGTAGAATATATTATATATACTATTATCATTGATGAGTAGAAAAAAATTTGTAAGGGAACTTAAGTCATCAACAATTTAGGAACGTTCCCGAATTCTTACCAAAGTATTTATTTATTCAAACTATTTTAATAAGCCAAAGGGGTCTAAACCTAAATTATTCACACACCTATTTGTTAATAAAAAGTTTATGTTAATAGGATGTATAAATAAATTAATAGGCACTCATTGTTATATCTTGCCATTATGTATTATCTAAAATGGTTTTCAGATGGCACTACGAAATATGAAAGAAAACGATTATAGGCTATAGCTTGGTATACGTATATATTAAACATAGTACAAGTACCTATATGGTTATACAATATCAAGTTCCCTGGAATTTGCTGGCCGTTAATCCGTCACTGCAGGACGTTCGTCCCTTTCGCATACATACAAATACCTAAATAATATTATTTTATGGACATACGCGCGTTTAGTTGTTGTAGCATAGTATTACCTACCAAATTTAATATTATCATGCATATTATTATTATATAACATACTAACTACACTGCACATAGCACGTTTATCCATCATAATATGATATCGTACCGTCACGTATGGTGTCATCGGGCGTTTCGAAAACGACTATAATAATAATATAATATCGAGAAAATTAAAGGGCGTTCGAACGGTGACCAGTTTGTGTGACGCGTGCAGTCACATCGTATGATACATATACACACACATATATACATATATATACACAGCGGCCGGACGCCTAAGGGTTGTCGGGGTATATATTATGTATAGGTATATATATACAATGTCCTGAATCACACAGTTTTGATATATATATATATATATGATATAGTAGCCGGAGCAGTATTAATTAATAACGTTGTCAGAGACACACATACTCCTTTCGGTGGTGGACGGGGGTTGGGGTGTGGGTGGCGCAGTATCGCTACGCAGCGGCGGCGGTAGCCTCGGGGGTAGAAATTATTGCGAGAATCGGTCGCCGCGCGTATCACATGGTCGCGCGCAACCTGTGACAATCGCCCGCCGCCGCCGCGAACGTAACGTCATGTGTGCGTGCGTGTGCGGCTCCTGACGTTTCGACGGCGGCGTCGCGTAAATTAACACCACTGTCAACAACCGAAACTTATTAATAACTTTTCGATTTGCCCGGTCCGCCCGTCGGATTTAATTGGGGGCGCGGCGTCCCCCGAAGTGTCAAAAGGGCGCGCGTTTTCGAAACTTTGGATTTTCCCCGTAATAATATTTTAATAATAATAGCGATATTATAATGTTCCTCCCGCTTTTACGTCGTAGATTTTACGAGACCGTGAAATGTAATCGTATCGATAATTATACACGAGGAGCGTGTTGGACTTGTATATTTTATACACTCACGATTTGTAAGTATTTCATACACCTACTTACGCGTTTTAATTAAGTAATGCGAAGTATATGCTTAAATATTTTTTTATACACACCATATGCAGCTATTTATTTATTCGTTTATAAACGCTATAGAACGTTTGGGTTCAATAACTAAGACAAATGACAATAGATGTTTTTGAATAAACAACGCACACAACAATTTGGCAAATTTACCCAAAATGAAATTGCTCTACAACCACCTCCTCGACATCCTTTTCTCTTAATACGGCTCCGATGTCACGTGCAGTAAGTAGGTACTTGCAACGTTTTGAAACTTTGCAAACTCTACATTTTAATTTATTCAGAATTTCAGACCTCTATACTATATTATTAAATATTAACTCTAAAGTGGTATCGAAAAGTTGCTACCTATACATTTTACTTCTTCATTTTTGGAATTTGCTATTTGTTGACTTGTTGTGATTTGTAAGGATTGAACTCCAAGCCAGTCCAAGGTGGTATCACTGGTGTTAACATTTTTCTGCATCTAATAAGTATTACTTCATTATAACAACAAATCAGGAAAATAGAAAATCACTTTTTATCAACGGCACGTTTACCCGAACACGTGTTAACTGAAAAATAATATTATCAATTATAAAAACTAATGTCATTATAGGCCAAATACGTTTTAATTGTTTTAAGTATTGTTATAATAACTACTACTGAATCGCTCATGGTATAAGACTCGCGTTAAACGGCCCAATAATGTTATTCACAAATTATAACTCTTAAAACATATTTTATTTTCAATCCATATCTTGTACCTATGTACGAAGTATAATTTTACTAAAATATATTACACCTTTATTTGATAGGATAAGTTACTTCTCTTGCTGTAAAATTTAGAAAGTGATTGATTGTTTGTCGTACAGAGTTCATTGATTTTTGTTAATGCTTGGATATGATAAGACTTATAACTACATTATATACTCGTTTATTACAATATTATGTTTTTAGTGTTTTTACACTTTCTCGTGATTAGTACCACACCATTACGGCGCAATAAATGCGCAGAAATAGTATAAAACAAATATCATTATTAAATTAATTATAGGTAGGTATATACCTATATTACCTCTTTAAACAATTTTTTTTAAACAGCACAAGATAAACCTATATTAAATTAATTTTATTGCATATATTAAAATAAATATTTGCTATTTTGTGGAAATAAAGTTATACGAAAGCATAATGATTTTCTGCAATTGTGTATCATTTATTTATTTATAAAAATGTACAACATTATTCATACTTTTAAAGTAAAAAAAATAAAAACTGAGAAAGTTGCTGTGCTATGGTGTAAAATTAATTTAGCTCTTGGGCTCACGTGAACCAAGGGCCCAAAATGCTATAGCCTATAAGATATGATTATTAAGTTTGAAGAGGTTAAAAATAAATGAAAAAAAATTGCCAACGGCACGTAGTGTTCCCAAGCGGTCACCCATCCAAGTACTAACTACGCCCGACGTTGCTTAACTTCAGTAATCGGACGAGAACTGGTGTATTCAACGTGGTATGGTCGTTGGCGGGAGATAAGTAACTATCAATTATTATTTAAAAAAACATAAGATAATAACATTAATACCCATATTAGATTTCATTTTTATCTTTTCGTTGTTTATTTTTATTCATTTATAATTTCTATACCTATGATTATAATTTAAATAATTTAAATATGTCCATCGAATGTCTTGATTATGCCCCCCGAACCATTTTTAAGTTTAAACCTTAAACAGAATACCTACCTATAATTATTTTTCATTAATTTCAAATTTGATACATATTTTATCAGCGGAGAAGTCGCTCTGCTACATTATAGTACCTACGTTTCGAAATTTTCGAGTGTATCTCATAGTCCGCAGTCGTCATCATTGAGTAGGACACTGTTATTAATGTGTTTAATTTAACTTCAATGATAAATATAACATTCGAAAAACGAGCAAAAATAATGTTTCAGCTTTTTTTTAAGGTAATATTATAATTAATTTATATAATTATACCTACTAGTAATTTATTTGTACATCACTGATATAATATCAATAAAACAAAATATTGAACTAATTTTGACCAGAAAATATTGCATACACTATAATTATATAGGTACTAATAATTATAAAAATGTATCATTCAAATCTTTTATCATATAAATATATAATATTATTGTTATTAATTATCTTTTAACTCAATATCGAAATATCTTAAAAGTTAGAACTGTATTAAATAAGATTGTGGTAAAAACTGTTAATTTCTCAATACTTATAAATATTTTGTGATTTCATTGTACGTGTACCTATGTAGAAAATATTAGTATGCCTACCTACGTAATAGCAGGCCCTACCGATTAATATATACGAATACGAGCATGTACAGTATGAATGAAAATAAAAAACTAAAATCATTTAAAGATAGATTTGTTATTTTTCGTTAAAATATACAATTTCTTCCATTTTTCAACTTCAAATGTCTATGGAAAAAAAAAATGTTCATAGAAATGTTTAATATTTTTGATTTCACGAGAAACTTTATATTATATTTTTAAGTCTTAATTACTAAAAATTTCAAATTTCAACTACAAAATAATTTACATATCAATAATCATTATTTATGCATTATGTCCTTTGTTATGTAATAGCTTTTATGGTTATATCGCGGAAAATTTGTTATTTTATTTAGTAAAATATTAATACACTATTGTGTATATTATTATACAATCCGGAATAGGACACATGAAACTAGTTTGACCGCAGTTAATTACATTTTGTTAAAAATATGTTTTTGCTTCTCATATTACTTAACATTTTAATTTTAATTTTAATTATATTGATATCATATTATTATCCTCACTGCTAAACGGAATATCTGGATATTTTAATTTTATACTCACATTGTATTGTACTATTGTAAAACAATTATACCTAAACCTACAACATACGCCTATATTATATATCACAACAAAATTATTAGTTTGTTTGATTATAGACATGCCGAAAATTGCACGCCTATTCGTCATTAAACTTCAATACAACTTTAACAGCACACATTAGCATATCTTAACACACATAATATTTTTACTGTAGTACTGTTATATTGTAGTAAATTCATACAAAGCTCACCGTGAAATGTTTGTAAAACTTCCCGATATTGTTGTTTTACTCTGAATCAATAAACTTAATAATCAAAATGAAAACCGTTCACACTTTATACACAGATTATACGTGTATACTCGTACACTACGCCAATGTACCATTGTACCTTCTACCTATCTATAAATATTTATAGGTTTATGCAATAGAACATTAACTTTTGAACTTTACATTAGTTAATATCGATACAGGTTCACAAGGTTTCATAAATTAATAATAATTGATTAACTCAAATACTCAGTTAAGTTAAATTAGATAATTCATTTTTTTTTTAGTCAAATAAAATATTGTTACGTGTAATATATGTACGATTAAACGTTTTGAATACCTAGGTACATCAATGAAGTTAAGTATAGTATATAGTGAACATTAAATTTAATATTAATTTAATACAAAATTTAATTAACAGATTATGTGCACCTATAAAATACTGGCAAGTTATTGTACAATATCTACTTAAACAATTTTACAATATTTATGAAAGAAGATATAATATATACATTATATTTTTGGTGAAAAACTTCCAAATTAATTAAAAAATATTGCAATACTTTAAACGCAAGAGTAAATAAAAACTGAATTTAAGGTAAAAGCTCAAACTAGTGGGTGGTTATGTCAATATGTGCATTATTTAATAGGTACCTACCTATCAAATTGACGTCTATTAACTTATACTAATTCGTTGATGTCCCCCGGCCTTGTTCATATGTATGAAAATATGAAATTAAAATATGTTTTCAGTCATAGTACTTACCTAATGTGAAAATACTGTTAAACATTGTTTTCGATGGTACTTATATTACATATAGACGTGACATAGTATGCGCCTAACACGAGAATAAAGGGCACAGGGGTCGTCGAGTTGTCGATTTTTTTTCGCCGGGATCCAACCACCACGGCATAATATAGATCGGTGGTGGATGATCAAACTTATATGTATATATGTATATTATGTATATTGTATATTATTATTATTATTATTATCATGTTTGCCGCCGTCGCCGCGTTTTCCCGCGTGTTCACCGGCAGAACGATCACGTTCCGTCTAGAAAGTGGCCCTTTACATTGCGGTTGGGCGCCCACCGACCGTAACGGACCAATCGACTGCTTCCAATATTATTATTATTATATTATCACACTAGGTGTATCATAACGCATACGATTATATAGTATATACGTGTATACGGGTAGAGTAGCTGCTGGTAGTAAGACTACCTCACCTATATATGTATAACACATATAGTAGGTACAATTTATACTGTAGGTATAATGATAATAATTTTTATTATTGTATTTCTTTTCTGTTGGAATAATAATGCGCACCAGAAATGATATACACACGTCTATCGACCGGAAATCGATTGTATATATTATACACACGCCTTGTACGTATAATGTTATAATAGGTGCATATGGTACATGGGCATTGGGCATATCTATCGTATAATAGTGAATACACCTATATCATGGCTATTGCTATTTCTCCCATAGTTCCATTTGGCTGTATAATAACATTATATGAATGTACATTACACCTAGAAATCAATGCCAGTGCTGCTAGTTTTTGCGAGCCCCCTGGGCGAAACGGGTTCTTCGAGACTTCTGGGTATACGACAAAAATACAATAATTATAATCAAGGGAGTATGTGTTCCAAATTAGACCGCGAATCGGGTGAATTGGGCGAATTGCGTTTTAATTTAAAGTCTTAACTTGGAAAAACTGTAGGATCCCGCGCTGGGGGCTAAAGATTTTATTCTGCTTATTATAGATCCGTAAACATTAAATCCTTTGAGTTAAGCATGTGGAGTATGAACCAAAGACGTTTTTGCCCCTGTTCAAAACATAAGCACATGATAGGCATGACGCTCTGACTGATGTGACATTATAATTTGTTTATTATTAAATACCCAATATAAGATAATATTATATACCGACAGTATACTTTGAGTGTCAAACTGCAGTTATCAGTGATCAATCGTTATTAGAACTTAAAACACAATATTGATAATAAATTATTACGCACGTAATACGCTATTGTGGTAACTGGACAATAACGTTATATAGGAGTATATTATACTATTCGCTGGCCATCATTAATGTTATATTTGCCTACAAATAAGGGGACTATCTTGATTTTGCTAGTTGATAACCGCATATTATGCAACGAGAATTGTTGTTAATATTCAAATTCGGGATATTTATGCATTTATATTATACCGTGTGTCTATGACTGAATAATGAGACAGTTTTGGGCAAAACCATCAAATTTACTAATTTAGATAGGTAGCTAAAGAATAAACAACCAAAAAGTTGTAATGTTGGAGTATAATATAGGTAGGTATAGTACATTAAATTAAAATTGAATAGGGCTACTCGATTTATTGAGCTTTATTTTTGTTGGAAGAACTTTTTTCATTTACCACAACATACATACCTACTCATAATGTTATGATTTATGATTTAGACTATCTATATTTGTATTATGTACTATATAATATTACATTGGTACCTTTTTTTTTTTTATATGGTATCGAGGACCAGAGGGGGGACCGCGTTAGCATTACTTCCCCTCTGGCCCCCATCGTTTATTGAGGTTAATCAAAAACAATACAAACAGAATAGCAGTGGGACAATCCCCCACTTGCTATTATAGCAACAATTATTTTTACAAGTACAAGTTTAGTTACAAAGAATGGGAGGCTCTAACTCCCTTGGTGCCTTCGGCTACAAAAATGGAAACTTAACTAAATTTTTTGGTTTCTGAGTTGTAAAGTCAGTTGACTGGCTCTGATTACATTGGTACCTGTATTTTATGGACACGCATAATATAATAAATTACATTGAGGTCAATATGAGTGTCTTATTCAGTACTTCGTCACACGAAAACCCCGCAGCACGCGAAACGGATGAATGGGTGACGCAAAAAAAAAAAACCAGTTTTTAAATTTTTTGTTTTGTTTTTGAGTCATCCCGGCGCTGACGACTATATTACACACATTAATAATATTACTATCATCATCGTGTATACATTTACACGCATATGCGGACGTTACGCAACCCGTAGTAGGTGTGTATGTACACATTGTGTACATTATACTGTATGGGCACTACGCACACTTGGTCCGCGCCAGTCACTCGCAGTCTCCGACGACCACCGTCGTCGCGTTTAATGCCCTCCGCCCTCCACCCCCTCCACCATCATCCACTGTGACTTCCAGCGCGTTGGAGATACGTACGGATTAATTAACGCGATAGAATATTATTTGATATTATAATATTACGATGGAAAAAAAACCAACCGTACATATATAATGTACATGGCCAGACATGGATGGAGGGAGACAGACACGCGTGGAATATGAGAACGGTTCACACATGCAGGTATAAAATATGTTTAATATACGGTGTATAATATGGATAATATCTAATGAATAGTGAATATTTAAGTATATAGTGAATTGCAAGTAGGCTACGAAGGTAATCGTTGTAAATCGCAGTGTGTGTATTTAAGAGTTGGTGAAGTTTACGAAATCTGAACGATTTTGCTATGACTTTCTATACATGTGTTTGTGTGTGTGTATGTGTTTAATAGGGGCACAACAATTTCTGCGGCGCGCGCCGTGTATAATACTTAGCAAACGACACATGTATGACGTGTGTATAATACTATTATTATTTTTTTTTTAACTTTTTCATTCAAGGTTCGACTCGGTTGAAACCCAATGAATCGAAGAAAATATAATGAAACGACAGTCTCTTTTTAAAAATGTTTTTTTTCCCCGGTCCAACAAAATAATGAATGGTAGTACCTGTACCTGCTGCGCATGTACACATGCTTGCAATATTATTATGCACGTGCATATTAATATTTTACATTGACCAATCGCCCGTGTGCTGTTCCGGAACTCTGACCAAACAAATTTGTTTTTCCATTCTTATACGACATATTTTTTTTTTTATTTAGGTTATATGAAAATATAATTTCGTATGATTGTTGATTGTACCTACTGCGCGTATTTAACTCGATGTCTGAAATTGGAATAGCCTCACTCCTGAATTGTTTTTTAATCAAAATATCAAGTGAGAAATATTCAAATATTGGTTAATATGGAAAAAAAGTCATAATTGTTATATTATGTTTAGTTAAGTACAAACAACATGATGTACCCTTTGTTACACAATTTACAATTATTTTTATTATGAAATATACTCCAAAACTTTAATACTGAAACACTGGAGAATGGAGGTAAATGTGTGAGATTGAAAGTATCTATTTGATAAATATCAATTTATATCTTAACCTTAGAAAGTTCTAAGGAATATCGACAGCAAATGTTATAAATTGAATACAATTTAAAAATAACATCAAACGACATCAAATAACACTTATTGAAATCGATTGAATTTATGTCTTACATTTAGGTTATATGCACATGTATACTATATATAGTCTAAACTTTAAACTATAAAAGTATAAACTATAAACATAGTGTCATAGTGGTGATATTATTAAACGTAAAATAATTACATAACCTACTTATTATTTCAAAAACTACTTAAACATTTGTTTTGTTTAATAAAGAGTCAAAAACTTTAATTTAACGTTTCATTGTTTTTTTCATTGTTTCATTGCTTACTCTTACAATCTTGAGAATATGTGTATGTCTTAGGTTATGATTTATGATATAATAAATACTAATTATTTTCATGTCAATGAAATACAAATAATACTTTATTTTAATAAATTGCTGTCTATTTTAACAACTACTTATAATATTATAAATTATATATTAACGAATCGTTCCTTTGAAAGTTCGTAAGTTATTATTTCACTCCTCGATGGAACCGAATATCAATGTACATTTGTGTCGCGTGTAAATATTTATATAATATTAGGTACCTAGTATAGGTACACTATTAAAAAGTGTTTATTTTCGTTTAAAATTTGGAAGCTTAGAAATCAAACAAGATCATGTAGTTTCGACCAATGGTCTTAAAAACTGATGACTTAGTCATATAGTTTGTAGAATATACTTTTGCAAACTAGTTTTGAAATAATCTGCAGTTTAAATGATTTATCTGTTATTGATGACTGTTGCCGGTCAGTAGTTAGTACACCATAAAATATAATGTTGTCTATATTATGTGCGATTTCACGTTTGAACTTAAAACGCGTTGAACACTGTTATATAATATTATTATAATATACTACCGTATAATAAGTGTACATTTTACCTATTAGTGTCAAGTGTTTTGGGTACACGTATGGGTAATCGTAATTGTACGTTCGGCCCAAAATACCATTTTACATTTTACAAATAACATATTTAGATGCATATTTTTTTCTTATTAACGTGTACAATATATACCTATATATATATACCTATATGTATCCTATTATATTATGTTTCTCGTCCGAGGTATAATTTCGGTTAATTACGGGTCACGGACAAAATATTATTATATAGCTGCGGCCAATTACCCGAAGTCAGTCCCGAACTGTGAGGGAGAAAATAAAAAAATAAATGATACATGGTTTATAGTGATTCATCGAACTGTGTTATATAATATATATATATATTGTTACGAGCCATCTAATTGACGGAGTGAGTGATATTCGGCATTATCGTTTTTCAAATAACTAGTCCCGCGTGAGATTAAGAACAATAGGTAGAATAATGATTATTGTAACAGGTGTTCCACGGTAGAAGGCGTCGCTGGACGCAAAATCATATAATAATTATACTCGTTACCCGATTATCCAAATGTATATGATATTATATATATTATATGAAAACTGCATAGTTTATTCATTACTAAAATGTATAATATATAAAATACCTAGGGCAGCCGTCGTTAGTACTTCGAATTTGTTTGTTATTTTTTTGACGATAATCTCAACGATTCTCAACCGCAAGAAAAAAAACAAACGCGTTGCTTAAGTATTGTTTATTATTATTATTATTATTATTGTTATTAATATTATATTGGCACAAATAGCGAATAAATATAATACTATCATCTGCAGTATAGGTACCTATATAATATTATAATACTGCTGCACTGGATTCATTACAGCTGTTATGCATCCATAAAATATAATATATCATGTATACATAATATATTATGCGTGTGATATACATGTACAATATAGGTACCTACTATTAGACGGTACCTATACATGCTTAAATAAACCTTCTTCTTTGGCATTAAATATCTCAAAGAATTTTCGTCACCACCGTCACTGTTCTTCCAGTATTTCCCGATCTTCCTTTAATCCATCCATCCACGATCCATCGCTTTATTGGTCTTTCTCTGGGAAGTATAATAATGTATATTCCATAATATGTTATAAATACACTGTTGTTCATTTGTAAACGATTTATTTCACGAGATTTGAAATTGCATAGGTAGTGTATATAGTAACCATCTTCATATACGCAAATAGACATTTGAGGAGAGGGGGTAAGGTAATCCGCTTTTCCATTTTACACCAAATCTCAAGTCTTACCTTAAGAGTAAATCGAGTGAAGATTTTTACAGTGGCCTAAGTTATGTGTCATAAATTGTATAAAGGATTGCAAAACTCACAAACAGTACCCATAACTGTGGAATTCGATGGGGGAGTCTTTTGTACGTATTGCAGAAAATAACGATTTTAAATGTACTAACCATCATTTATAGGTATATCATAAAAATATAGCATATGTTTAATGTATTTATATATGTTGTAAAGTAACTCGATCGTTGATTACAAATAATAAGAGTAACGAAAATTATTTTTCAAGTATCTATAGCCTATAGGTAATGATTGTAATAATGGTTAATAATAAGGATAATTCTCATACAAAATAAAATACGCTCGTGGCCTCCCGCCTCCTTCATATTTATCTAAAGGTCGCATAGCATCCAATGCTGCTGTATGACCATCAGCTTACGGCACCGGACTTCAGCTCCCTTAAATATTATTGCAATTATGGTTATAATATATTACAATATATACTGGATCATTTAATAAAGAGTGAAATGATCATAAACAATAAACGCCCATCATAAAATAAAGGCAATAACATATTATATTATGTGGTGTCGTATACCTGTTCTTATAATAATAATAATAATAATAATAATAAATTAGTATTGTGCAGCGGGTTAATGAAATACTACCCGTAAAGTGCACGTGCGGGTGGATAGTTATATCGGTGAGCACATAATATAGTATAGAGGAGTATTATGTCCTGCTGCACTCTTGCGGTAAAATGCAACCGATGCACGCGCCGGTGCAGTGTGGATCAAAAAACAATAGGTATACCTGTACAATGTACATAGGTCTCAACCCAGTGGTACAGGTACGCTCCACACGTCGGTACAGCGAGAAATAAAACGCAACGTAAATAACCCAACACTATATTATAATATTTCATATGTATATCGTATAATATGTGTATACACGCGAGAAACCACATCCCTTGTGATCGATTTCCGGACAACCGTCGACGAGGTACATTATTATGCCCCATATTATAATATATGGGTGTAATACCTAAATATACACGCTGTGACGTTTTTTTTTAAAATTTCGTTTTTTATCCATACCCACACTATCAGGTGTCTTTATTTTCAGTACATTAAAATCGTATAGTACCTTATAATAATAATATATTATATTAAAGATGGTTTATACACCATATATAGTAACGGGCTGGGTGGGCTGCAAAAACGTGGTAAACCAAATACCACGGGATTCCCGAGGAGAAAAATTGTTCAGACAAAATGCATAAACATATGACGCCTGATATGTAGTAGGTGCATCTAATATTTTTTTAGCTGCGTTTGTTTTTGTAATATTAGGGTAACTTAATGATTTTTACTTGAATATGCCGACGTGTATGAATATCAAATATTTTTTTCAATATAGATAATTATTTTAGTACACAGAAGCATTTACCTATATAAGTCGATTGTAGATCGGTCGAATGAAGAGTGATAAGTACTTCAGTATTATTCATCTTTAAACTTAAAATGCTAGTTAAAATTAAAGAAATCGTTCGCCATTTATAAAGAGTAAAAAAAATGTTGGTAGTTAAAAGACACGACCAAATAGATCGTCGCAATAAGTACTTAGAAGTCGATATCTACAAGTTCAGAAGTGTATACAGCAGTTAAAATACCTTGGCGCACCATCAACATCACAGAAGAATAAAATAGACACGGAAATAAAAGTGAGAATACAATTCTACGAGCTGGCAATAACTGTTATTTTAGCTTGACAAAGTTACAAAGATCCAGATTAATTTCCAGAAACCTGAAGTCCCAAATATATCAAGTCTGTTATGATACACATGGTTCTGAAACTTTGATCTTAAGGAAAATAGATGAAAATGCTATATTATTGTTTGAAAGAAAGGTACTGAGGAAAATGTATGGACCACGTAAAGACGAATCCATAGGTGAATGGAGAATACGTAAAAATTGGAAAATTCAGGAATTGTATCAAAGGCCAAGCATTAAAGAAGATACCACCAAAAAAAGGCTGAAGTAGGCAGGTCATTCTTTGCGAAATACAAGATCACTGGTAAGAACAGTATACAGGGGAATGTACCACAAGGAAAACGACTACTTGAAAGACCTAGACTAAGCTGGGAAGATAGGGTCAAGAGGACATAGAGAAAGTGAGGCCAGGGATGGATTGGAAGAAGTTAGCAATGGATAAGGAAATTTGGAGACAAAGATGTTGAACGACATGGTCTTGAGGGCCGAGGTCACGAAAAAGAAGAAGAAAAAATAATACGAAGTATAGTATATCTAATCAGCTGTTCTACAAATGGACACCATCAACCAAACATAATATTGTATATTAAGTTACCTACTCTTATAAATATTATACCTATAACCTATAAACACATACGAGAGCGATTGGTCTAAGTTTTGAGCACACACATTAAAAATGATTGTTTTTGTTTACGTGGAATTAAATCATTTGCCATACAATATTACAATATAATATGTTACACATAAGACATTATTATATTATTATTGTGGTTTTCGTGTAGATATTGATTTGCAATACTACACACATTACCTATATAGTTCGCCATGTCTGACATTGCGTCTGGCCAATTATTACGGCCAGATGTAACCATGTGCTAACTATATATATATTATAAACTATAATATACGGGTAGTAGCTCTGGTTCTTGTTTTTATAAGGTCACATATGCGTCTTATTTTTTTAATGCACAGTTTCGTTATTGATTTGGTTTGTTTGTAGGGTGTAAGTAATGGATATGCCTAGGTTTTAAATTGCAATAGATTCTAATATCGAAAATTATAATTTATTCTAATATATTTCATAATACAGATTATACATATTGTTTATAATATAGATGGACGGATTTCTCTGCGTACTGTAAATTCGTGTTAGCAAAACAATTAGGGTGCAGTGATGTATGGTTTTTAATTTTTTTCTTGTAGGAACATCAAAATCTGTTAAACTGCAATATGTATGTTTGAAAAAATTATTTCTTATCCATCATCCTTACAAATTACTATCGGTCTTTTGAAATTTTAAGTGCAATATTTTATTTGATCGATGATGAAAAATTGTAGAAGTTTATATTGTTTTAAATACATGCACTATTGTTTCAGAAATCATAATTTCAAATAATAATTATTTTAGAGGTGAACAATGAACATTTCGACTGTTCCTTAATTTTGACTAAACCTCCGTAAAATATGAACCAAACTTGTTGAAAAATTGCAAATCACAACAAAACTCAAGTACATATTTTTCAACTGCGTTTAGATATATCAATGCATAAGCGCATATACCGTATTATGATATAAATTATATTGTTTAGGCAAGTCGTAGGCGTTAAAGTCGATATATTATCGGACGTGCTAGGTTGTTTGGATAATACATTATATTATGTACAATGAAAGTATATAATATTATGTAAACGATAAAATGGTCGGTCGATATAATATATCGTTTTCGCACTTCGATTAATGATCACCTGGTACACCTATAATATGATATATTGTTATGAATATATACATACGAAATACTTTTTGACGAATGCTTTCCGCGCGTAGGTACATAAATATATATACATTAGTTTTCGAAGAAAAAGAAAAACCGAGAGCGGTATCATAAATCTCGGTAAAACACCACTCGCGGGTCTTCGACTCGTGAATATTAAACGGCTGTTCACAGGTCGCGCACTTTTAACTCAAAAAAAGCACATATATTCATTATACATTATGTTGTACAATATTTGTAATTTGTATATACCTATAACACGTCCAATTCTATTATATACGGACTCGACGTCATCATCATCATCATCGCATCGCAGTGCGGACTATATTATACGATAGATCCGTCGATTTTTCAACCGCACACATATCCTACGTACAACAATGTAACAGTACGCGTTGCACATCTCCGCGGGGCCCTCTGGTCACAAACTCGACGATTTCCATAGGATTTATTTTCGTAAATTATTTTTACTCCCAAAACGACTCTACATTATATGTTATATTAATATTAGGTATATGTGTATGATATATTTATGCCTTCAATATAACAACAAGTACACGAGCGCCCGACAAGTGTTCGTGTTATTTCTTCAAACGTTTTATTATATTAAATTATTATTATATTGTTTCGTTTTCGCCCCGAGGCATTGTCCTCACGTGCAGCTCGCCCTCGCACACATACACAGTCACACAGACACACAGCACACACATGGCACACACGATATATGAAGAGACGACGACGACGACGACGACGGAGATCCTTTCGACGCGTGAAATATCGCATGTCCTTAGCGCAGTCGGCCATTAATTATTTGCCGCCGAAAAAATGTATCTACGGTCTATACCTGTGTACCTATACTTTATTCTATACATATGTATTATATTTTATTATGGTGCACAATGAATGGGACCATACCTGTGTGGCTGTGTGTGTGTATACCGGCTGTAACGGGTTCTCGTAGCGTTGTTACTGCTGCAGCAGTGATTATATTAATTTTTTATAAAAAAATATTTTATTATTAACATGTTTTCTTTTCTTCTCCGTCCGAGCATCATTCCGATTTGACGACAATGACTAATGAGCCATTATATTATTACAAATATATTTTAATACACTCGCGCGAGTCTCCCGCGCAGGAGACGCCGCCGTTGCCGCATGTTCCGACGACGACGACGACGACGACTTTATCACAATTGTGTTTTCGAGTGGGTACTGCATATTATAACAATAATAATAATAATAATAATAATAATAGTAAAAAAAAAAATAATAATAACAATAATAATGATGTACTCGCGCCGCGTCTCGTTCAATTTGTCGTCCGTCCGTCTTCTCTTTCGGGCCGCGGGACACCTGTTTAACTAGCGTACGATTGTAATAATAATAGGTAATATATGCGCCTGTTTCGTGTGAATTAAATATTTATACTATTATCATGATTATTACCATCACAATAATAAAATATATGAAATTGATGATGTTATTATATAGGTACCAGCCTTCGTCAAAGAACCACCCCTTCCCAACCCTGAATTCTACCGGTGAGATTTATGAGTGTATATGTTACGGGCGAAGTGGAAAATTCGGACAATGTAAATTGTGAAGTATTTATACAAATAATCTGCACAATATATTATATTTTTATTGCAAATTATTAATATTACATTATTATACATAATTAATAATCATCAATATAACATAATATAATATATTAATGTTATTTTTTTACAATAAACTACTATACTATTTATACTAATTAATTAAAATTAAAATTAAATTAAATTATTTATTTAATTAAAATAAATAAATGTTTATTTAAGCACTGCACAATATAAACTGAGTGACAGTATACTACAACTAAAGTAAATAACTGTACGTACCAAAATTATATGAGATAAAATATTTATCGGTTTCGTTATTGGGATATATAGTGCATTCACAAAATGTCATAAGTGTTTAACCAAAGGATAGACGTAACATATAACTATTTATACTTTATAAGAAAAAAAATAATATTAATATATTATATATTATGTTATTTTGATGATTATTTAATTATGTATAATAATGTAATATTAATAATTTGCAATAAAAACATAATGTATTTATGCAGATTATTTGTATAAATACTTCACAATGCCCGGTCACTGTATACATTGTCCGAATTTTCCACTTTGCCCGTAACATATATAATATATTAATATAACTTACACTACATTTAAAGCACAGTTAACGATTTGCGTCTCATCCAGGGCTTAGGTCAGGCCGTTGACCAAGTGGAAAATTAGCAAATGCCCACTGGGCAGCTTCTGATGTTTAGGTTTTGGGGCCGGTACAATGGTAGGCTCCTACATAATGATATTATGGAGGGTCTCATACAAGTTATCGATTATGTATATTCTCTGCTAACAAATTACTTATATTGTCACAAGCATTCACGGAATTATAACAAATCGCATTATTAATTTAAATGTTGATTTAATTATGTAGGTACGGTACATAGGTACATAAGAAAATTCAAAATTGTGTTTAAAAACTTGTGTCGAATAGGTATCCACTTTTAATTACTTTACAACCTAATTAGTATAATATTTTTTAATTATTTTTTAGTTTTAATAACTTTACGCATTTTCAAATGTCAAAAGTTTGGTTCTGAAGTATTCATTAAAATATGTTATTAATATGCCAATATCGTACATACTAGGTAGATACTATTTAAAATTACATAATATAATATGAAAGATGCGAACTTAAAGACCAACTGCGTGGGGTATCTACCAATAAACATCACTGTGTGTACGAGAATCAGCGTAATTAAAAGGTCAATGCTACATATTATTAATAACAATTAATATTAATATTATGTTCTTAAAATGAGACTCGTGAAAGAATTATTGCGATTGATGCAGCGATCCCTAAAATTCGTATACATTATTTTCGTTGCCACTATCTAAATTCTAAATTTTCCCACCGGTCCGGGACTTGTCCGGTTCGCCCGCCGCTGCGTCACTTATAGCATCTCGGAAGTCACGAGTGCATTTTTTTTTTGTACGTGCATGTCATTAGAATGCACTTCGACGGTAAGAATTATTGTAATTAGGTAATGTTAAACATAATTATTATAAACGCATAAAAGTATCGATGCGCGTGCGTGTCATGTCGACGGATACGGTTTTAATGTTCGGTAAAATTTTCAGACGAACATTCCGACGTACCAGTCGGCGTGCCCGAGTCGAGCAACTGGTGTGGTTATTCGACGTCGTCGTATTCGCCAAGTGCCGCGCCGCTCGGAGGAGCTGCATACGCCGCTTATCCCGATGCCGCCGGACCTGCCGCGGCCATGGCCATGGACGCTCCTTCAGCCAGTGAGTATAAAATTACATACTGAATGATATACGATAGTAATGTTATAAAATATATATACTTAGGGCGATTTCTTGTGCCCAGTGGCCATTGCTCACCCCCATTTTCACGTTTAAATTCTGAATTTATTCATACTCTGTTTTTTCCATGAAATCAAGGCCAGTATATTTAGAATAATTATATAAACAGACGCGATTTGTTTTAAATTTTTAACCGAAATTCGAACGTCTATAATATTTTTTGGAGTTATCCTACTTCATGTATAGGTATATACTTATAAGTTATAAGGTCAAATAATATATTTATTAATTTTACCTATATACTTCCAAGTGATTGGTATTTTCTGTTCTCGGGGTGCTTTTATGCAGTTATTCGACCTCAAAAATATCGATAGTCCCTTATTTAGTTCATATGAGCATATAGCATTTCTACATGTTCCATCATGCAACACATAATCATAGAGTTTCTCTAATGTATATTCACAGAACCTTTCATTTTATTTTTAAGTAGTTTTTTGTAAGTTCGTGTTTTTTTTAATGAAATTGAAAATTATAACTTTAAAAAAAATCGATTTTTAAAGAGAAAGAAAATGATGAAAGTACAACTTGGCTTAACAACGGATTATTAGTTGCTGAAATGCATAGCTAAATTAATTTTGTTACAACTGAATAAAAAGTTTAGTGTAGCCAACATGTGTGAGTAATAAATTAATGACAAATTACCACTTTTAAAAATTCTATGATTGTGTGTTATACGGTAGACGGTGGTGCATGTAGAAATTTCTGTTTACACTGATGAAATCTCCCTGTAAAAAAAGTTCTCAGAACATACAAATATAATATACTACTTAGGTATCCTCGTAAATCGGTGTTTACATGCACTTAAACAACTTATAATAATATAAAACCATGTCGCAGTCACAAGATATAATATCAGCTAATTTTTGATTTCGCTTTTCATAAAATTAACCTGACTTGATCAATTTACACTTAGCTAGTTAGTATACAAAACTGTATAATTCGTGATCTCGAATATGCGTTAAAAATCGAATTATTGATTTGAATCGAATATACTCAAATAATCTAGGCACGGGAGAGTAGAAGAGGAAATTTTGATGGATTCTACTGGAAGAATATCGAAGAATATCCAGAAATTCGCTCGCTTAAATAGGTGTGAAAAAATCGGGATATTTGCCCTACACCATTGACTTGGTACAGTATCCCTGTGCGGGACAGTGTCGGTATAATTTTACTCCGGTTTGGATCAATGAATTTCTAGAATGTTATCGAAAATATATTGTTTCCAGTGGTGTTACATAATATACGACTTTTTTTTTTACTCGGAAAAATTATAAAAAATAGTACTACGGGACCGTTTATAACGTATACGAACAAATGAGATAGGCAAATATGCGCTATATATATAATACACAATTCGCGTATTCGTATGAGATACCTAAACATAATATATAATTATAACGATAAACAATGTACAAAATATGAACGGGCGCATCGATTACTGTGAATTAGCGTTCAAGCAGATCATATTTATTATTATTATTATTATTATATACTTGAGAAAGATCAGCGTCGTGTGTGTTCGTCACGCGATGGTTACGCGTGCATCCGCACCTATACTCATTAGCTACATTAGGTACCTATATATTCATATAATATATACACGAGTACATAATGTACACCGTCAGAAGCTCTCAAATTGCAAAAATCCTCAGAGTTCACCCCAAAACCCGGGTCATTCGTTCGAATCAAATGATATAATATTGGGTTAGGTGTATAGGGATTATAGGTTTCTACATTGTAATGTAGACTGTTGGTTGAAATCTATACGCGAAATTCGTGGCGACACATCGCGATCGACCAACTATTTTAGTGTAAAATTACAACATGATACATTATACACATCTACAAACACATAAATTATTATACCAACCAACTTTGAAAGGTTGACATCTAACGTTCTATGTGAGTGTTTTTTTAAAAAAAAAATGTTAATGCTTAAATTGTAAAAAAACACATATGAGCTTCGTGAAATATCAGCTATTCAAATATCTATGTCCCTATAGATTTTCTGACAAATTCAGTAATTTTTTTCAATGCAAAATGAATTCATGGGTATTGGTGTATTTAAAATTATAATAACTTTACAATATATGTGTAGGCAAACTTATTACTTCGTTGCGAAATTTCATTGATGTGATGTGTAATCATAGATTTATGCATCGGCGTTAGTAGATTAATATGTACACGTAATTATAAGTATAAATCATCACGAATTCGCGTAGGAAAAATTAAAATATTGACTTCAATGTTATACCTAAATATACTTGATATAATTTTTGTGTTTGCTATGTCACCATCTCGCCAATAGAGATTTCCTCCAAAATTGTTACTAGTGAAGAATGAAGTTCAGTATATTAGTGGCAAGTGCCATAACTCATGAGTCATAATTATTTTGGTTAAACATCCACGGAAATTTGAATGTGATTTCGGTACTTTTAATTCTCCCCCCCCCCCCATAATGTAATTCTCATCATCTGCTTTTTGAACAGCCTCTTTACACTACATAATACATATAGGTACCAAAATCCATAGAAATACTTCAAGTTGTACATACATCGCTTAAACAATTGCCTTGTCTCAAACTGATCGTTTTTCTGAACGAGTAATTACACAGGAAGATTAATATATTATAATAAAACCACCAGGTATTTACGGACTGATTTCCAATCGAGTATGTCTGTTTTCGAATAGAATAATACAATAAATAACACCTATATATTATACATTCTCCTCCCACCCAGAGTTTAGCGAATTTTTATCTAAATAATTATTTTAATAAACGTGTACCTCGAATAATTGAAAAGAAAATGCTTTCGAATAATCTCCTACTCTGCTCCCACCACACACACACACACACACACACACACACACACACACACAGCCAGTATTGGTACTTTTGCAGCAGTGAAATGGATTCGAATGGATCGTAATAACAATGTAGGCATATTTATTTCACTGTTAAGAAATAATTGGGCGTAGGTCTACAATTGGTACGGTTTCGACACTCAGACGTGCCCGACGCGTGACTTGTCGTGTCAAATGTTTATTATTTGTTCTATCCATCATGGTAGGCCCTTGGCCTCGAGTTATTGGGTAGTATAGAAACGTATAATATTAAATGCGTGTTTTTTAGATTGTCGTCGACAAAATACGATGATGTTATATTGTTCATATAGACGAGAAGTATAATCGTCGGTATTAACGTAATTAAGTCACTTGTGAATAACAATCAGTCTCGGTCCTAAAGTTGAAGACGTTTACGGTAATTGTGTTATAATTTAAAAACCAGCATATCATAATAATTATAACATCGTTGTCTTTATTACTTTTTTATATTGCTCTGCAGTTGTAATACACTCAAAAATCAAATAATCAATTTTTTGTTATCAAACACAAAGCCCTGATAATCGCCAATTACAAGTATTATATAAGAGATGTAGGGCATACGTAATGCATATATTAGCCGCAATATATAATATATATATAGTAAACGAACGAGTAAATGAAAAGAGATAATATGATAAATTAAAAAAGTAAATTAATGAATGGATTATATTGAAATTGGGCTTATATATAGGCTTGGAAACTACCAAACCAGTTTGCATCAAGTTTTACACACGTATTCTTTGAGACTCGGAGAGTATTCTTTGATTCACTTTCAACCTTTAAAGATTGGTATAAAATGGCTTACAGATGAAAATCGAATAATTTTTTTGTTTCAACGTGTAGATTTGCCATAGGTTATAGAAATAAAATTCGAAAAAAAAAATGCTATAGACTAACCGACCCGCCATGCGTTGCTATGGGAGTTTTTTTTAAATAAAATAATATTTAATGGTTTGCCATTTGAGTGTACTACAAAATGCAACATGTCTTCATATTTGTAGCTCATAGCCTAGAAAAATACTCGACTGATTTTGATTCACAGACGCATTGCCCATTTCGGGGTCAAATCATAGTTCACAAAACGAGGTACTTCGATGACGATTTGCTCGTGAGTTGAGCTATACCGTAAAACAGAGATACAACAATACATGGCGCCGTATTTGATGTTTGTTGAATTTTTCCCTGGTGAAGTCAGTGGTATAGTAGATAACCGTGGTTATACAGCCTGTATAATATTTTGTATATTATAATATTTTACGTTAAAAATCACATAACCGCGACCGTCGGATTCCTACCGCCTACGCGATCGGTATAATATAATGAAATTTCCACGTGTGGTTAGGTTATAATCGAGACCGAAGGGTGTCATTAATATATTTTACGTCGTCTTCATAATAATACGTCATTACAGTATGAACCTTCTATTTCATGACCGTGTGTGTCTGCACACAAACCGCCCCGTAAATCGTAATGGGATTGTCGTCGTCACCGTCGGAATCTGCGACCCCGGGTGTACCTAATAGATATACTTAGGTCCCTGTAAGTAGAAAAAATAAACGTAACCGGTGACGGAACTAAAACTCGCCGAGAGACCTTGTTACGTTATACCTAACTCTTTAAATTTCGTTATATAGCACACAGGTAATATACAATACACGAGCACGTTAACGCCACATCATAACATTATACGTCCGTCCCAAAGGAGTGGGTTATGTACCTACACGTATGTACGTCATTACGGGCAATAAATGTTGTGGTCCCGTCTCGTGTGTTAGCCATATAGGTATAGCTGTAATGTTTAGTACATAAAAGGTATTGCTATATGTACTAAAGGCATGAGCGAACGGATCTTACTTATTACATAAAATAATATCATGTACCTATACCTACTTTCCAACAAGATATAATACCTACCTATGTCTTTAGATCAGTTATTTATATAAATACCAGATGTATATTACCAGTAACCGTTGAGCCGATGTCCTTCGACAATCCATCACCTGTGTAATCGGTTGTATGACCTGCACGATCCGATGTTCGTCATATTCGTTTATGTAGGTCCTAGGTAGGTATACGCATTCACCCGTTACCGGTATCCAGACTCGAGGGTAGTATAGATACCGGCGAGGCTGCTTCTCAGAAGAATAGTACGACGGGGGGAGGCGCATAAGCGTCATTTCGACCCCTAACCTCGAGGCTGGATACAATATATTATTAACACGGTTGACTATAATTGATTTTTTTATACACCTTATATGTACATATTTTATTAATGTTCTAAAAATGAAAAAATCAACAAGATACCCATGAAAGAAATTTGTACATCCTCGTATCTCGGGTTACTCTTAAATTGTTAAAAAAAAAATGAAAGTGCTTGAATTTTGAGCAAAATAAGAGTGCTCAATTTATAACCCAGTACACTTATTACACTTGACACTCTGTGTCAGTTTTCTTTGTCCTTTGATGAATAGCCGTTTTTTAAATACTACCGAATGTATAATTTGTTTTCGAAATCTCTACTGAAATTATTTTTAAATGTCTTTTTTATACATTCGATCTTTTTTCAAAGCTCCATGGCCCTGGCATTCTCAAGCTCTTTTTTAAGCTCCATACATGTAAACCTGAAATCGCAAGGTTAGGTAACACATCTATACGCGGTTACCTATTAAACGTGAAGCCTAGCACCCATAAATTCGGTCGATTTTTAAAAATTAAGTCTTTTTTGGATAAATTATATTATGTCCAATAAATGGTTAGGGCCCCAAAATATCAATAAGACATTTATATTTTACACTGAATTTTCCTTCTCCTTCCAACTTTTTTCATTTAATACTTAATCCGTGGTTGTTATTTTGCCTAAAAAACCTTGCAAGATGAACGAATTGTAACTATTTGTTCTATTTAAGCTATTGCAGAACTTTCTGATCGGCATAATATATACATACAGTTGACACTAGTTCTTTGCGCTTGCCTTCCTATTACTCAACTGGATCAATTATTTTAAACATTTCTGATAAATAAATATTTGTTGTATTCGCCAATTAGTAATAAAATACATTTTTTCTTATTCGTCTGTGCTGCAGTGTACGGAAGCGGCCATCCGGAAGTACAGCAAAACAACCAGATGGCAGACTTTTGCGGCACGCACCAACAACACCAACACCACCACCATCACCAACAACAACATCAACAACAACAGCAACATGAGCACCACCAACAACACCAACAGGAGCTCTTAAAACCGGCACTCCATAACCAAGATTTGGAAACAGGCGTCGGCGTCGGTGGCGGCTATTACCCGTCGTCTTGGCCGACCGCGGAACATCACCATCACCATCATCCGTCGTCGTACCACCATCACCATCACCATGCGGCCGCGGTCGCGTACCAGTACAACGCAGCAGTGGTACCACCGCCACCGCCACCGCCTCCGACACACCACCCGGTGCAGATGACCGCCGAACCGCCACCTGTGCCGCCGCCCACCACGATGGTGCTGTACCCGCATCTGTACTCGACAGTGAACCAGAACCAGATACACCTGCACCTGCACGCGCCGTCATCCGCAGCCGAACATCAATTGCAGCAATTGCACATCAACAACAACAACAACAACAGCATCAAGGACCCGTCCGCGGCCGAACACCATCAGTACGTCGTGGACGACGTGGCCGCGTTGGCCGCGGTCGCGGCTGCCGGTAATCCGGCCTCGCAGTTGACCATCAGCGCGGCCGGCAGCGGAAGAGGGAACGCGCGCGGCATCGAAATCGGGCTGTTACCACCACCCCCCGCCGTATCACTAGAAGAACACCATCAGGCGGGCGACATCATATCCATTGGAGGCCGGTACAGCGACCGGCAGCAACAGCAGCAACAGCACACCGACCTGGCAGTCTGGAGGCCCTACTGATCGGCTGCGTCGCCACTTATTAATTATTATTATGCTTATTATTTGATTACTACCGCAGAGGACTACCACGTGACGGCAACAAGGGTCGCCACTTAAACCGTATAAAGCGCTACGCTCAACCAGAGACGCTATAAATCTGTAGCGACGTACGTCCTATTATGAATTATTAGTATATCATATGTTGTTGACAGTGTCTTTTCATACAGGTTTACAGTGGTGGTGCTAAAACTATTATTATTATTATCATTATTATTATTATTAAATTTTTATTTTTGTCATTTATATAATACCTACAACTGTCAATGGTGTGTTGGTGAGACAGTGGGAGGCCCACGATGAGCAGCATTTTATTTTGTAAACGCTATTTGTAATGTGACTATTTTGAAGACGCCTTTTGACCCTGAGTGAGATTATTTAAGATAAATAATAAACATTTCTATAATAGACACTAGGTATCTATAAAATTATTAAATTGCTCAAAATTTGTTTTATTGTGATTTACAGTAATTTTTCTTATTTACATTTTAAATTTAGCTATTTTAATTATATTCGCAATATTAATCATGACAATATTCAAATCATAAAATATTATAATGCAACAGATGATTTCAAAATTATTAAAATAACAGCAAATTCCACAAATTGTCTCTTGGCCTGTAGTTGTCGTATCGATTCGACAAGAATAAAAAATATAGTGTCATCGGGGAAAGTGATTTAACTACTTACTTAGAGTTGTAACTATTTTAAACTAATACTGACCGTAGGTCTGTAGGATAAGCATTAAAAACTGTCATAATGATCCCAGACTTATTATAGGTTAACTTATTCTAATACTTACATCATTATCTTTAAATCTTTGTTTTAACATCTTCCTCATTTTTTCGTCTATTATACACAATATACTGTATAGAGATTCAATTTTTGTTTATCTGCGCCAAAAAGTCAAAATAAAACGATTGTGAATCATAATATTTAACTAAGATTAATTCCAAACGAGCTATAATGGAAAAACCTTTCGGAACGTTTTCCACTGCAGCAGAGCGTTATACATAAGTACATCCCTTCAGCGATTTAGCAATGTATAATATTAGAATTATAATTGTTATTATAATAGAACGGTTCAAGAACGATTACAAACCAATGCGCCACTAGCTGATTATAATATTACTACCGCATTAGCTATTATTTGATCTAACGCTGAAACTGTTTCGAATTCCATCGTTCGCCTTTTTCGTTCGTCCATTGGCGCTCGTCAAACTACTATTCCTCGACGCACGCATTCCGACGTATCTCATCGTTTTCTTTTCCTTATATTTATATTATTATTGTATTGTAAACCTACTATTAGTTTTATATTATTATACGTTTCTTACGCACACGTGACCCGTGAGTGTACGTAATAAATAAACTTAGAAAATCAAAATTATCATACTTATCTGTATTATTATTGTAATTTGTTGATTTATTTATATATATTATTGTATTATTAAATGTACTATGTGTGATATTTATATTTTTTAAATATTGTCTTGTCCGATTAAGTATTAAATATATTACGGGTATATACCTATTATATGTATAATTATGTACATAATATATCTAATATATTAATATATATATATGTTATATTATGATGTTGTGATACGTATATCAGTGCCGCAACTTACCAAGCGTTGGCCTAGGCCAGATAGACCTCAAAATTACACACTTATGCCTCGAATTTTGTACTAAACACATTTTTTACAAAATGTAATACAGAACGTAACAATAATTAGTTATGGCGTTTTAGATTGAATAAAAATAGGGCTCAACAAACAATTCTTTAACAGTGTGAAAACATTAAGAGTAGGTAACCTACCAGGACGAGTATATTATAGAAGTGTAATAAAAATAAAGTCCTTTGTACATTCAGAGCAGTCAACATATAAATCCCTCTTCTTACCGATACTAAATATTGGGTCAAGACAACAAGTGGGGACGCAATATTTATGCAGTACCTATATAATATTTTGATTCGAATTTCAAATGACAATCCACCGTGCTCAATTTTCAAAAACGACCAAAGGTGCTTACGATAGTTATAACCAGTCACTTATCAATTTCCTTAGATCTTACAAACTTTTATAAATAATAGGTTTAATGCTTATGGTACATATAGTTTCACTCTTATTCCTTTTTCGGATGCACAGCTTTGACCGCAATTTGGTCACTAATTATTATAAGCCTACATTATGAAATATACCTTATTATTAGTAGGAAACGACGGTTTAGGTCCTAACACCTGTGAATAATATAGGTACATAGATGATTGAAGTTTGCATTTCCAGCTTGATGAGCCGTCCTAGAGAAACTGCAGGTGAGACGAGTTCCGCCAGACCAGAAGTGATGAGGCTCGAAAATATCCGTAGGTTTATCGTATATACCTACGGCCAGCTTGGTGTAGCCAGGGAGGATTGGAGGATTATAACCTCCGCTCTCGAAATGTCTTCAACAAAAAACGGAGTCGCGATGGATAATTTTGTAAAATATATATTTATGTTTAAAACATCCATCAAAATATTAACGTATTCTTGGCTAAACCACCACTAGCAGACTCGTTTTACCATAACTGCACATTGCCGTATTTACCATATTGGTGAACGGCAGAAAACTGACGACGACGAGTGACGACGACCGATGTTCAGTTGTTGTGACACTGCGATGATCAAACGTGAAAATATCGCGGTAATCCGCTCTCCGAGAGCTTCACGCATACCAACACAATGATATGGATAGTCGAAGCTTATAGGACCCCGGGTAACCCACTTGCCGAGTTTATAACCACGGTTGCCAGCCTACTGAGGAGCGCAGAATAAGGGTGGGTTTCCATTATATACGTTCTTTTAAATCTTTTGCTGTGATTGTTTGGTTACATATTTAGGTTACTACACGATTAACCACGTAACCGTGTTGTTGGATATAGCTGAACATTTTTCGTGAACACGATACACGCGTAGATATAGTGGTCCCGCTTTTATGGAAGTTCACTGTGGAATTTACGGACGGATGAACGCTTATCCGTAAGTTGGCGCCGAACCATTTATCGGCTAAATCCAGCTCGAGGTACTAACCTGCGCGTTGCTACCGCGGTAAGCATCACTGCCGCAGCGACCGCTGACCATGTCGTTTACGGTAACTCGCGGTCAGCAGGTAACCGCAATATTTTCTGTCAGTCTTCAAGCCGTCTAGGCCGTTTTCGCGGAGACCGTCTCGCCGACCGCCGTCCTATTCTCAATTGCTCACCGTTTTTAAGTTTTGTTTTCCGCTTTTCACGGCCGTGTGTTCGTACGTTCAGTGGTGAAACGAATCTTGATGACCTCCAGACCGAAGACACGTGCCGCCCGGTTGCCGAAGATTATCCGCTGATCGGTAAGTCTACGCGTATAGGATGCCTGGATGCACAAAGTCATTCAGTCATTTTTATATAGGTAGTTATTGTTACCATTATTGTTCCCATGTTTCTTGCCGGGGTAGACAGTTTCATATGCACCTCTATTGTAGTCTATCTCAATGGTTTTCAATCTTTTTGACTCGTGACCCACTAAATCTTCATGGCCCGAGTCAACTTTGTCGAAGAAAAAACGGCTTTATTTGTTAGTTTCCTGTAATTTCCACAAGTTGCACCCAAAATATTTCCTCAGAAGTAAACATTCGTGTAAGTTTCGGTCACTATATATTTATATCTTCTGTAGATGGTCGTTCGATCTATTCATAACTTATTCAAGTCCATGATTTATAATTTTATTGTCTAAATTATTTTTATTTTTAAAAAGAAGACCCGCCGTTACCATGCAATTACCAATAATTATCATGATGAATTATCGTCGACGGGCAAACTGTTCATTAGCGACACTTATCCGGTACATTTTTTGTCCAATACCTATGGCAGGTACCTAACTTCAGGTTATCATTTAACTCACGGCGCAGCTGATCCGAACATTGTTGGGAATCTGGAATTGTACATTTGTACGTAGGTACGCTATAACAGAAATGCGTTTAGGAACGATTGTTGTACAAGTGTGTCCATTGTTCGGGCACACACCCTGAGTAACGTTTTTTGATTTACGTTCGTTTTAATAACTAAATACAAAAATTGTTTTTTTAAGCAGGGTCTGCAGCTATTTTTTTTTTTACAGGTATTGAGTATTAATATCTTAAATAGGTCTATGACCCTAAAAAGATTAAGAAATCCAGATATATATAAATAAATCTGCTGCAGTGGTGGTAATATAATATATAGTATTTCGCGGAATATTTTATATTTACACCGCTGTTTAGGGCATTCACATTTATGGGATCCGTTTATTTTATATATCTTATATTATATGTATATTCTACTACCTATATACGCATACAGAATAATGCATAAATCGTAAATCTTTTATTTACCGACAGTTGTAAGTCGTTAATACTATACTGTAAGGTGTATAAGTGCAAGTCGGCATACGCATAATATGCATATATTATTATAATTTATAACAATATGACGGTGAAATCGAAAACCATTTCAATAAAAATGCACAAAAATATGTTCTGACGTTAACCTAACAACAATAATAATATAATAACTGCTACGACTACGCGCGGGGCGTTTTATCAGTTTTATGTCCGGCATGTATTTAGTTTCTTATTTTCAACGACTGAACAATGTCGACAAATCACAACGCTGTCCACCAATGGAAGATATTTGGGAACGAAAATAATTAGGCTTATAATCTCCCTTTGTAATATATTATGATGTACATACCAATATTGATTTTTCAGACAGCTGCAATAAAGTTTCATCAAGATAAATTCAATTATTTTTTAAATTCTTACCAATATTATTGCAAGTCTCGAGTCATAAGTTATAAAAGTATAATTAGGTATATAGAGGTACAGTTTAAATTTAATAGTTTCTGTCATTTCTGAACATTTTACCCTGATGAGAGTGTTTAATATTATGAGTCTAATGTGGATTTGAACTCTCTCAAGTTCCGCCTTCACGAGCTGGCTTGAGTGTAAATGCCTACCTAACCTACCTATATAAATGTTATGAATTTTAATGAACACAGACAAATCTTTGATGTGTGCAAAATATTATGAAGTCATCACGAATAAACTAGTGAACAATCCAAAAACCACAGTGACTTGGTCGAATGGGGGACCCGGGTGTTTATATGGGTAAATTTTGTTTAATAAAACGCGTATTGTTTTCGATTCGGTTTTGTAGTAGCACTAGATTAAAAGCAGGTAGGTATCACAAGGTGCGTGCATGTATTGGTATACAATATAATGCAGCGTGTTGTCTCCCTCCTTTCATCGCCATGTGCCCATGTCCACGATAATAATTAAACCATCCTTTGAGAAACACAATATGCGTATTATATTATTTATAGGTGTATGACGAATAAGTGGTCCCTGTGGCGTGTGTGCATTTCATCAGTTTATGTACTGGTGTATAGTACAATATGGTGATTTACTGCACAGGAGCAATCTCTTGACGATTAATATATACCAGATGGCAGATACCTATTTAGATTCTCGAAGCTTACATTTTTTATACTATAATTTTATTACCCATACGAATAGTAGCATTAATTGATCATTCAAGTGATAAAGTTATATAAAATAATAATATTTATATACCAATCCACTTTTAATATTAAACATATACGTACGTTATGACAATTTTACAGCAATTGGTTGTCTCAAAATATTATTATTACTAGATGCTGTCTGGGAGTATTTATTGAATTAATTTTACTTCAAACAGTGTCATCACTCATCAAGGTGCAGCTATCAGCTATATATCTGCGATGGTTTTAACACTTTTTGTAGCTCAGGATCGTTTTTCGAATTCGTCTCAATTCTATCAACTATAATTTTAATATTTTCACTTTCAGCGTTCTCAAAATAGTTGTGTAATTGAACCTGCATTATTCTGCACCATCGCACTGAAGTGATGTGAGTACCTGTCAATTCAAACTCTGCATTGTAAATTGTAATAGTCCGTCATTTTACAAATTCTTCTACGAACAAATCAAATTTATATTATTATAACAAAAAATCGATTATTATTATGATTTTTTAAAATTGGACGGTTTTTATATACCTACCTACCTCTATATAGCTACAGTTATACCTAAATATTAAGCCTAAAAATTATACACACAATGTCGACTGTCTAGAATATATTGATGTGCATAATAAATTACTTGTAGAGTTAATACTTTATCTATATACAGTCGTAAAAAAACGGTTAAAACCGCCAAAGACGACTTAAACATACATATATACATGTATGTATAACTGCGCAGTTGTCATATAACATAATATAAACTGGCTGCGGAGATGCAGACACAAAGACCGCATAAAATCAAAATCTGTTTTATTGTCGATAAAACACAAGTAGGTAGAGATGTATACTATAATAATAGTTGGTTTGTATATCGACGGGCAAAGCCGTACCGCCTAGCTGTGCAGGCTTCGAGTGTCCACCCTACACTGTAACCTATTCGCTTAGGTATCCTAAAAGTATTTGGTTTTTACAATATTAGTTTTCAAGTGTGAGTGATAAGAAGAGCTAGGATTTCTATACATTTTGCATTGTTTTCCAAAACTTACTGTGCGTTGCTCATATTGCCTTTTTTTTGTCTGTATTGTTTAATGTATTGACCTGCGCAATACAAACGTTATATACATGGCTTTTAAATGACGGGTGGAACATGAAAGAACACGAAACGTGTTATTAGAATAAAATCTAACGAAAAAATGCACAATATTAAAACCACTGTGTATAGGTGAAATCATTTTTTGTCAGCAGCCTTTGGTAAGAATCAATTTTGTGCTTATTATTGTTCGCTAATACTCTTTTGCCACCATATTCGTCATACTCATACACGCTCCTAAAGCCGTTTGAAATAACGCTACGCTGCTGTAGGAAGCCATCTTTGCTGTTGGGCATGTATCTGTTTATCCCATCACTCTATAGTCGCTGGTTTCGCTGGTATATACCTACCGTAAATGATATAGGTATACGCAATATTATATTATAATATTATATCGTCGTCATCACACGTATTGTATATATTATACGCATATAGGAATAGGAGTATTCAGTATATGATATATGTTTTATAGGTATACACGATATGCTCATACCACGTGTGTAGACTGTGGACGGGATATCATACCTGTGCGGCTGTGCTCGCCGGGCGGGACTGTCCGTTCGAGTTATACTCGTGAACGGTTTTTCCATCTGATGTAGAAAAAAAACAGTCATTTGATACGGTGGCGACTATATAGGACCCAACCCTCGTCGGATGGAAGCGGCAGTGGTACAACTCGGATGCATACATATTATGATGTCGTATATATATTATATTTTAATAAAATTGTATATATACACATGCATATAATAATACTCATAATACAGTTATTAAAATATATATACACACACGCATGCTAAACGCAATACGGTCGTTTTTATACAGTGCGCGTTAGTGAAATGGAAATGTTTGGAATTGATAACAATAATTGATAATCATTATTATATATAGTATAGGGAATGAAACGATAGTGTCGCTTTAACATTTTGCAAATTGTATTGGGTGTATCAATCATTTTTTGGATTTTCTTTTTCAATCACGTGTTTCCATTCTGCAGACTATCATTCGCATTTGATGTTAAAACTCAAAATGTTATTATTATTAAATGTGAACATTTTTACCTAACGTCCTGTGATGTTTTTCCTGCTGAGATACCTGATGATCAAAATTATGAAAATGATTTATTTATATCATTATCTATATTGTTTTTATTTAGTATCAACCATTTTAAAAACTTTTACATTTTACACTGACTCAAACAAACAATCAGTTATTGCTGAATTAAGGATAATGCATGCAAATTGAAAGCCGACTATCATTTTCTTAAATCAGACATCTATGCTTTATGTTTATCAGGTTTACATGGTCGTGAACATTTTTCCCAATATTTATCAATTATTTAAATAATTATGCACTATATGTAGCATATCTTCAGAAAATAATTAAAATCGATCTAATAGAAACATTTAAATGAATGACTAAAGTAAGAAATAAATTTACTAATGTAGGTACCTACTGACTATTATTATTGTTTCTAATTTAACGTAAATTTATGGAACTATATCAATAACTTAACCTTAAGTCTTAAAGATTGTTGGTCATCCATTGAGAAGTGGTAATTTATTGCGAAGATGTTCTTGATACTATGTAAAAAATCAAGTCAAATATTGATATACCTATTTTTTTTTTAATATGAGGCTTAGTAAAAAATATAATATTTATTGAGATTTAATAAATAATAATTTATCCCCTATTTAATTAAAAAAAGCGGGTAAGTGGATGTTGCTCTGCTGTATAGTAGGTGACCCACTGTCACTGTAATGGATAGTGTTAAATTCGAATTCAATGATACAAAATCATTGTGTACAAAAAACGATTCTGTCGATTCCGAGCAAAGACAGTCTGTCTATAATTTTACTTAGTAATTGAGTATATTTGATGATATTATTGTGATTAAAATAATTTATGTTACTAATAAGTAGAGCTAAGATTTTGGTGACTTGCATTTTTCTTCTCTAAATGTTATACAATTCTAACCAAAACCTAAATTTGTTTCGTAATATAACAATTTAAAATATAATGTAATTTTTATTTTGCATTTTTTTGAATTTTTTGTGTTAAATGCATTTTATTGCATTTTTAAAGTATTTTTTACCTAGTACTACAAATATTACGTTCATTTTGTTTATTTAAACTTATTTTTGTTTATTTTAAGATTTTTTAATATGTGTTGTAAAGGTAATCCCAATTAGTACCTATAGGCAATTACCTACTCTAGTCCATTGATATTGAAAAAGTAATATATTTAACTTTTGATTTATCCGATAAGATTAAATATCGAACGAACCCATAACTATTTAGGTATACAATAGAAGTTTTAGTAGTGAATTCGACATGTACCTATGTGGTTCTACCGATCTTAACTGTAAAAAATGCCAAAAATGAAGTCAACAGTAGGAAGCCGTTTACGTAGTTTTGTGCCGATATTTTTTCTACGGACGGTATGGTGCTTTTTTGTAAAGTTTGTGATATTGCAGTTGCCTCCGAAAAGAAATTTACAATTCAACAACACATCTGTCGAGATAAGCATGCTCGTGGAATTCAACGAAAACTGAATGAAGTGAAACAAAATAATCAAGTACTATTATCTAATTTAACTAATATAGTGATCAACCGTCATTTAATTTAGAGATTTGTGAAACATTATTAGCAGCTAATATTCCACTTGCTAAATAAATGACACAAATTTTAGAAATTTTTTAGAAAGAATATAAAATTTAAAATCTCAGACGAGTCTACATTACGTAAAAATTATGTTGAAAAATGCTTTTTAAATATAATACGAAATATTAGACACTATGTAGGCGATAAAAAAATTGGGTTAGTGTAGATGAAACGACAGATGTTGAAGACTGTTCTGTAGTAAATATCGTTATTGGTACCCTGGAAGCAGAACATTCAAAAAAAATATTTTTGTTATATTCTGATGTCTTGGACAAAACAAATCATTCAACCATTGCAAAAGCGTTCGATAAAGCCATGTTTACATTATGGCTTGAAGGAATAAAACACAATAATGTCTTTATTTTTGTATCTGATGCTGCCCCATTTAAGGTGAACGCAGGAGGAGCCATTTCCACTCAGTTTTCAAAAATGGTGCATGTTACCTGTGTAGCGCATGCAATTCATAGAGTTGCGGTAGAAATAAGATCAAATTTTCAAGTTGTCAATTAACTTATAAGTTGCGTAAAAATAATATTTTTAAAATTCTTAGTAGGTAATAAGCATTTTTAGTACACCGCAGTTGATTAAATTCATTTTCGCCAAAAAAAATACATTTGAAAAGTCGTTGTGTGTATAAAATATAATAATATAATTTAAAAGTGTCAAGTACCCACGAGTAAAAAAATACTGTGCTCATATATTTTTAAACTTTTTGGTTACAGAATAACTTCCTTGCGTGGAACATTGTTTTAAATTTTCATCTATAAAATTATTTGTAAGTTTTGAATGAAATGAATTTTGTCAAAATTTGAACTTTAAATGTTTATAAAAAAACTATACCTATGTATTTTTAATATTTTTCAATTGATATTATAAATACATTACGGGAGCCTTGAATTAAATTTTCAAGCTTTTTGACCCAACAAATAAAATTGTATCGACAGTTATAGAAAAAAAAACTAAGAAAATTGAAAATTGAAAATGTCCGTAAACAGCTCAAAAAGCCAAAACGAGTGAAAATATTTTGAAAATTGTATCAAGTAAATGAATTGATAATATGAACATATAGTGTAAATTTCAAGTATCTACAAATATTCATTTTTGAATTACAGCAAAATAAGAAAATTGCTATATGAGAAATGGAATGAATATCCAATGATATAAAAATGTCAACTTCACAAGCTCATAACAATTTAATTTGACTTTCCGGTAGAATTATTTTTTATTTAAGTAAAAAAACTTATAAGGTATCTTGTATTAAATTTTTAAATCTTAGATATAAAAAGAAACATTTTTATGAATATCTAACTCAAAATAATTTGCAAATTTTCGTGATTTTTACAAATTTGTCAAAATTCTAAATTCAAACGCTCATAAAAAATTATTGAGGATTCATGCTCAATTTTTTTTTAATTTTCACTAACAACAACTCATGAGGAACATTGCACTACATTTTCAAGTTTTTCGACCTAGCAAAAAATGTTTTATCGACATTAGTTTAAAAAAAAAACAAATAATAATCGAAAAAGTTATACGCCTATAAATAGTTGAAACGATTCAAAATATTTTGTATTACAACACCACTGTTCATTGAGTCATAGGAGATAGTTTTATAATTAAGTATTATATTATAATGTACACTGATACGTCATTATAATTTTAAGGTGCATAATAATAGTAAGCTGCACGTATGACTATATTTAAAAACAGTGATAACACTGATAACAAATCGTTGTGCTTAATGCTAATCCTCTTTAAAATAATAAACTATTGTAGAACTTTGACCGAATTTTTGTTTGAAAAAAATCGATGAGATCCGCCATATTATAATGCGTTCTTGCCATATAATGCGCATAATGAAAAACGTGACACGCGACTATGACGTTCATCGTTAAAAAAAACGGAGAATAGGATTATACCTTTGTGCCGTCCCTTATGACCGCCCATTGTCAGCGTCGAGCGGCGGTCCGAAGTTTTAATCGGCTCGTGTCTGCGTAATAATATTTGGAGTTTTCTTTTGATACGAGACTTCCTCAAGAATGGCGTTCGTTTCGAGTTTTATTTGCTTCTGAGCGATTATACTTTGAGTTTAAAATGTATAGGTACCCACTAATATATAATATACGCGAAATGGGATTTGGCCAAAAAGTTAAACTATAATCCGAACTCATAGCTTGTTCTTATATAAAGTCCTTCTTACTCCTTAGTACTTTTGCTTACTATAGGCCCTCAGACTATGTCTTCTCGACGATCTATATTGTGTATATAAGTGTATTATCACTATTATCTACCTGTGAGTTGTGACTCGTTTACGGTACTTGGGTTTTCGTTTGCATTCTATAAATATTATATATCTACGAACAACTGTTTCCCCTAACGTATATTTTCTTTCTATTTTCCACAAAATGAAATAATTTGTATACACATTTAGAATTAATATTCAAATTTAGTATTATTATTGATTATACTATATTGTATAATCGATGTTATTATTAATAATTAATTACAAACATACTACATGCCAATATAATACATATAACTATATAAGTATATAACTATTATTTTTTTATATACATATAACGATATAACTATTTTTTTCGGGATATTTTCTGATCCCGATCGATCTTACCCTAATTAAATGATGATGATGTAATTTAAAAAAAATGTTTTCCATTATTAATACAATAATACTGTATTACTGTATAATATATTTTTATAATAGTATGATAAAGTGAAGTATTTATTACCTAACGGTACCTGTACTAATACAGTTACACGTAGTCAAAAAATGTTGCCTACATAAAACTCCTTAAAGTAGAAGCAATTTACATGAGACTTTATTCTAAATAATATGAATGCTCAATTTATTATAGTGTAAACAAAATTAAATACCAAACACACATCAGTCTCTTACAAAATAAATAATAATTGTAAGAATATAATATTCATATATATTAATTTAATTCATTGATTTGAAATCGTCGTCAGTTGATATCCTTACTTAAGAGTTAAGGGGGTAATTTTTTGAATATTTGGTAGCTTAGTAAACACAAATCATTTTTGATTAATGCGAATTCAATAAGTTTCCACTCTGAATTACTTTTCAGATAATTGATTTTTAATAGCTTATAACATAGATATCAATATTATGAGTACTATTATATACCTCCCGTCTAAACAATCAAACTGATCGAAGAAAAACAATACATTGTACAATTTCCAATATGAGTTTTAGAAAACTCATACTTTTTAAATACAAGTTCACTCATATTATTTATTAGTTATACATTTTAAGACATTTTAAATTCAGATAATTGGCTCAGATATTTTATAGTGAAGGTTTTTTAGTTTGATTGTGTTAAAGTATTTAGATAAATTTCACGAAACTTGACTAATATAGATTAAATTAATAAATTTGTAAATGTTTCATACTATGTTTAATTGTTTATTATCCTACTTTTAAATTGCAAAAAATAATAATATATCGTGATAATTGATAAGTGCAGATGACCTTATATTACTATTTTTATCAAAGAGATTTTTAGTTTTTTAATTTTTTTTTTATGGCTTAACCTATAGCTACATTTAATTTTATAATTGGAAGCAGAATACCTACCAATTTAATAATGTCGATGTTTAAAGTATACTCAAGGTATGAACAAAAAAATGGTATTTAAAATATTTTGAATTGTGCAGAGGAACGAAGTAGTGTAGTGAGTGAATCAGACATCAGCATACTTACGGGTTATTAACCTCGTACCTTTACTATTTTACTTAACTCTAAAATGTAGAGAAAATATATATTGATTTAATGATTTCGATAACATGAATTATACGGCTATTCACAAATTATGAATTCAATTTGAAAATGTGTACATTTTTATTGGTAAGAGATATTTTAAAAACCAATATAGCACATATTGTTCAGAATACCCTTACAATTAATGTTCTGTCCTATACAAAATTAACCATTTAATAACTTTGCTAGGCTTTGTATTCCTAAGCACCACATGGACAATATCGAAATAGCATCCGAATCCCTGCCTACCACTCTACCTACTACCCTCTCAATATCACATATAGTGTGAAAAACTACTTCAGTTGTCAAATGTAGAGTCACCCTGGTGGAATGAAAACAAATAGGTAAATAGATAAGTGATGACAGGCACAACTTTTAAATTCAATTTGAACTTATCAGTCTGTTTTGAAGCCGTCTTTTAGCATTTTTATAAATGTCCAAGACAAGCCAGGAAAAACTTCTGCACTTCTTCGATCTGAAAATGTGAACGACCAACATAGGTTTCATTCTTTGAGATTGTATGGCTGTATACTAATTATATATTAAATAAGGTGTCATTAAATATATTTTTTTAAATAGCCTAAAAAATCACCATGATAAGAAAATGTAGTAAAAATTAGTCAAATTGCATGCAAACGTACCGGTATAACCATTTCAAACCATATAGATTTTTTAAAATACAAATCTCAATAATTCACTAATGGAATAATTCACTAATGAAATAATTCACTTATGGAATAATTCACTAATGAAATAATTCACTAATGAAATAATTACTAATTACTAATAATTAGTAAACCGATTGCCTATAGTATACATTCACTCAAGTAGTAATATTTTTATTAAATATTTACCAATCTAACGCAGCTCTCACATGATCCCTCTGTATATGAATATGATATAATTATTATTATGACACTGGTCACTGGTGACGATAAGAAAAATTATGAATAACAACACCACACATAATGATGATGTATTATTATTTATTATTATATTACAATAAAATATAATATACGATATATAATATACGGCGTATATACCATTATAATATTATATAGGTACCTGCAGTAATGTGGCAATTGCAAGCTGCAATTCACTGCACGCGTGGTAGGACGTTACGGCAAGGAGAGTGGGATCTGTCGGATCGAGAAGGACGTTCGGCTGGCCGCCGTCGCGGCGCACCGGTGGAAGAAAACAACGCAAAAATAATAATAGTAAATACATACCTAAAGTGTTTTTAATTATTTTTCGCCGGGCACATGGCACGCGGTTTTCGCGGGCATCAGACGGACGTCGGGTTGGCGCTGCTATAGCACGATCACGCGCGCGCCGTTCGGTTTACAATCGGTTTTTTTGTGTTTTTGTTATTATTAATTTCTTACCGTCCGCCTGGTAATCGTAATCGTTGTCTCGTTTTCCATATACATCAACGCTTAGAATACCGTTTACGTGCGTCTCGAACGATATTCTAAATCGTGATTCAAATTCGTAGTAGGTAAGTTATCCTGCCGTGTATATTGTACATATATATGTATAATATAAAAGGATAGTCGGGCGTTTTCGAAATTCGTTTCCGACGTACCACGTGTCGAATTCATTGCTCCTGTGTCAAGTGATATACCTAAACTATATTATATTGTTGTGTATCGTTGTTTTTGATCATTCGCCTGACTTTGCCAACAATGACCGAAAAGCCTAGAGTCGTGTCCGCATGTATGAAGCGAATCATCCGGACCAACGGACGAGCGCAACAAAGACCTTTGATATCAGGTAGGTACCTACCGAAACTAACATTTAGTACCTAAGTATATGAAGTAAAATATATGATTATACGATCGTGTAATGTCGATAGAATGTTTAAATAATATTTAATATCTGTTATTATTCCACGAAAGAACTTCTATTACTTTATTTTTAATAGTGTTTTAATCAATACATAATATAAAATTATAAACGAACGTTCAAAATGTAATAACCATATAATAAAAACCGTTTAGGACTGTTGGATAGGGTTATTCAATATTATAAATAATAATCATAATAACATCACTGTACATTCGCATATAATATTTTGTTTAATATATAGTTAACTTGACGTCGTGTTTCTTGCATGCGTGCTTGCTCTCGACGTTAACGAGTTTAATAATAATATAATGATTTAAACAGATTGACTGTTATGATATTGTGATAACTTTAAGGTAAATTAAAACAACTTGTTTATGTTATGTAGGTGGGTATATACATATATAAGCATAGTCAAATCTACATATTATATTACTATAGAAATTTAATGAAATTGAAATACTGTAAAGAGAGTGTGTATTTGTTCAATAATGTGGCATTTCCTGCAGTATCCTCATGTTTACATTTCACAAAATATACGGGTATAGAGAATATAATTCAATTTGTACTAAAAAAATTTCTAGAGCTCGAAAGTACCATAGAATAGTAGCCTGCAGTAGGTAATTAGAGCATATACCTGCATTTAAAATATATAATAATATGTATACTATTAAATTACGTTTTTTTTAAATAATGAGAAGAAATGGTACTATTAGAAACACGTAATTGAGTTAATACATTTTTAATGTTTGAGATCCTATTTATTTACACTTTTCGTACGTATAGTACATTTAAAAAATAAAAGCGATTAAACCATTAGTGGCAATGTGTATTATAATATACGTAGATATATAATTTTTTTTCAAAAACATGGTATATACTTTATACACTAAAAACTTATTACTTATAGGTAATAATTAAATAGTAAATATCCAATATGTAGGTTGAATATAATGTTTAATATTAAAGTTTTTATAACAAGATAAATCGTATGTTAAAGATTTAAAATTTTCCGATTTACCTTAAACAATTATAATTTACTTGAATAAAATATGAAAAAGAATATTTAATAAACATATATATATACCAAATAAATAAATAAATATATTGTTATATTAATTAAAGTCAGTTTTTGGGACGTTTTTTGCTGCCCAAAAATTGTATTTAACAGTTTAAATCTTCCAAAAAATGTCATATAATATCAATATTTATACTTACTGTATTTAGTTCGCTTAAATAGAATAACATTTTATGAGTATTGTGATAGGTCAAAATTACATTTCCAAGAACTTTTGATGTTGTTAAAATCATATTTTACTCAAACATTTGAACTTTTTAAAGTGTAATTTAAATTTAATACCTTCATAAAAACAATTTTAAATACATTTCAATTGTTTTACACTAACTAAAAATTAAGAGCACTATGAAATAAAAACAAACCATCAAACAGAATTAATTTAACTGTAGTATCATACATTTATTCAAATGTGAATATTAAATAACGAGGAGTGGAAAATATTTACTTTAGAAAATTTGCCTATCCCGGCACTATCTGTCTAATGCATAATCCACATTCTACAGAGTATAAAATCCTGTTATTAATTTATAATTAAATTTATACATAGCTAATGGGTAAATATATACGCGTTATTTCAATAGTCTACTGCCCACAATATTACAATAACGTATACTTTCAATTACCATAATCGGCAATCGAAAAAAATGTTGACGAATAATAATAAGCAGTACAAATATTATTCGTTTAAATATATTTAACTTAAATTTAAACTTTAACTTAGACTTCTTAGTCTTTAACTTAAATATATTTAATTATTTATAGATTCTATAGTATAAAAGGCCTACACAAAATTTAGATTCTATAAAAATGTTAATATTTCAACGCATCTCTACCCGCTACAGAGTACAGTTGTAGGTTTACGTAATTTGTGTTGTCGTTTTTGTTGTTGTTGAACTTAAATGATTTCATATAAAATAATGTGAATTACGTTTCGAGTTTATTCTCGGTTTGTGTGAAAATATGTCCTTTGAGTTGAAGTGTGAATGCAACAGGTACGCATATTCGTATACCTCTACCTATACTCGAGTATAATAGAAAATTCTGTATACAATATTATGTAGGTACGCATAATATTATATATCACTAACCTTGTCCTTCGATATGACGATATCAAGTTCTATTGTAGATCTTACTTTTTATGTATAATATTATTATAATACTACACAGAAGTTGACAATATGTCATACTCCTGCAGGTGGAAGATATTTCCTAAACTTCATATTAAATATATATTTCGTATTATCGCCTGCCACTTGCAACTTATAAGTATTACTAGTTGCAATACTCATATACGTATAAATACATATCACGTGCCCGCGTATAATATTTTATTAATTTAAAATGATATCCGAGATTTGAACCTGCACAGCACGTTATGCTAATATAATACAATGTTACTATAAAAACTTACAATTGTTATTCTTTTTAATCCGCATCTATAAAGTAAAACAGTATACAAATGCGTAATAGACATATACGCAAAAATAATTAGTACACCGCAATATATGGCCATAAACGCGTGTATTACGAGTATTTCCCACGAATAATGATATTTTAGAACTATTATTATACACTTAAATACTTAATCATACGTACCTCTCTGTTGTCGAGTAAAATTGTAAAAAATATACATAATTGGGCATAAAAAAAATATTACGTTACTCCGGTTGAAAGGCCGATGACATCTTTCCAAAAGTCATCGGCATTATAGAGTTGGAAAGGGAAATTTAAGATTGATATCAGGTATTATAATTTATAGATGCCCGCAATTTGGATAAATTATTGCCTGCATCAAAGTGCGTAATAACAATGTAATTTTTCATAATAATTAACTCTATTGTTTTTAAATAGGATTTTATTTGTATTTAATTCATGCGGTGCAGGATATTGTGTAAAACAATAAAATAATTATATACGGTACCTACTAAAAAGTATTAAAAACATTGTAAAATAAGAAAATTAAATTGTTAAGACGTAAAAAATTATTAAAAACATAAAAAATTTCTGCATCAGCCGGGAATCGAACCCGGGCCGCCCGCGTGGCAGGCGAGCATTCTACCACTGAACCACTGATGCTCATACACTTAGCTGTCAAAATGTTTATATTTCAATTCTAGATGCAAAAAAATTAATGTACATTTATGCATGGTATAATAGAGTGCACTATTATATTTTTTTTGTACTTGAATATTATTTTTAACTGTCCAAATTTTACATACATTGGTATTTATATTATATTTATTTGTTTCTAACATTCTAACATTTCTAACTATAAACAGTCTCTTTCGATATCTTTTTTTACTACTATTTAATTATGAATCTTGACGAAACACAAACACTTCAATCTCATTACACCTAAATGGATATATTATTATCAATCGATCTATCTCTTTTTATACAACGTTGAATTGACCTGACCTGTGCTGGAAATTATATTATGTTATACACAATATGTATTGTCTATTGTCTATTTGTCTACCTATAGTGACTTTTACGGCTGATGAAAATAGTTTAAAAATTCTTAAAACCACATGTATGTAAAAAAAACGAGCCAAAAATGTTTTTAAAAATGTATCAGCAACTAATTTACTTTGAAAATGAATCTGCGACATACCTAGGTAGGTACTCACATTTTATACCTGTACAGTATCTGTAGTGGAATAATAATTCATAATATAGGTACATAATTGTTATTGTTCAGATTGGTAATTTAATGTATTGATACCTAGGTATACAACTACACTACACATTATACAAGTTTATATAATATGAAAGTTTCAACCAGTGCCGTACGAGTGGTTAATATTTCACAAAAAACTTTAAATTATAAACAAAATAAGAATGCTTTTAGTGCTCTAGTGTGCCTACTATCAATACCTTTTTAGCTACATTGAATGCTTACTAAGTCTCCACTTACCTAGTCATAACTATATATACTGAAAATTTGTATTTGAATTTCCCATAAATTCATTAAGTCGGTCGGCGGCGGTCGCCGCAAAAGTCTAAAAATAAAATGTAATAATATGTATAATGGATATGTATACCTGCTATACCAAATTACCAACGTTCAGCGGCATCAACATACCAAACTTATGAGGAATGCTATAAATGATCCTAACATTAAGATTCCCATCTTCTGCCATTTAGAAATAATGTCATTGCCTATTTAATATTATGATTAAAATGTGTATCCAAAAGACGTGGCTCATTATTCGGATCACCGTGGTTACTGGTGTGTCACTGTTAATATATTAATGTAAGTACCTAGTATGATGCGTATATTTAACTACAGTTTTAAACAGAAATTATAAATTTCAATATAAATAGTATTTATATTTTAAATACGCCCTACAATGGCTCCTACCATGGCTCATACAATCGTATGTATGTTATGATATACGACTATACGAGTATATTATTTAGATTAATACCTAAGCCGTGATTAAAATATTACAATATGATGAGTAGGACACTAGGACGTAAATAACTAAATTGTGTATCACTTACCTACCAACCTGCAATTACATTTCTAATTCAGTACACAAAATAAATTGCAATGTAACTATTATTCTTATTATGACTTCGAGATCACTAAAATCGAGTTTGAAAACCGTGTAAGGTGTCAAGGATTGAGAACGTCACGAATGTCAAAGCGTTAATTATTATAATTTCCATAATATTATATGAAAATAAAATTGTGTGTTGTACCTTTAAACATAGGGACTACCTAGGGAGTGCTTATAAATCGTAAATTATGGCCCAAATAATGAGTATTATATTTTATATAGGTGTGCAACTGTGTAAGGTACTAGGTAACTACTAGCTGAGTTACCATATTATGTTCCTTATAGGGTGATGTAATATGTTGTGTGGAGAGGCCGAGAGGGCTACCTATTATAGCCCCCCTATACTTATTTCAACAAGTGGTTTTGGGGAGAGAAGAAATTTGATTTTTTGTTAACCTTCTAGAGGGGCTAGAGTTCTAACTGTGTGGCTAGGCCTCCTCTTTATACTTACTCTACACGCGCTTATGTCCATAGCCACAGAGTAGGTTTTTCCTTAACCATTTTAGATTCTGAGCTGATGTATCGATTCGACAAAGATGTATTTCTTATTTTTAATTTTTAAAAATTTTCTTATTTTTTCTATACGTTTTTACAACCACTAACATTAGATATTCCACTTAATTTATTATGGATCGATTTTTTTATTTTGTTGTTATTCGATAACGAATAAACACAGATACTTGAAATGTACACCAAATGTCTATTTATCATTTTATATAGATGATTGATAACATTTTCAAAATATTGTGAGTAGTTTATGGAGTTTTCAATTTTCAATTCGTTTATATATTTTTTTCTATTAATTTCAATAAAATTGGATACATCGGGTCAAAAAGCTTGAAAATGTATTGCAAGGCCCCTCACACATAGTAACAATATGAACTAAAAATATTAAAAATAAATATTATAGGCAATGTTTATTTATAAGTGTTTTAAGTTCAAAGTTTGACAACAATTATCGAATTGAAAATTTACAAATTATTTTGTAGTTAAAAACGTGTAAAATGTTGAATTTGTATAGCTATGATTGATCACAAGGTTCCAAGTAAGTAGTTCACTCTTTAACCGTTTTCGCTCAGAATCGTTTGTCGTATACATTGATTATTGAATTCAATTTTAACACATCCATTACAGCGATTCTCTAGACATCTAATGTACAGCAGAGAGTTACAGCATTTAGGTTTAGTTTTTTGTTTCCAAGATATCCTATGCTCTATATGAATGTATATATTATATATGCGCCATTATAGCTATTGCGAGTATTAGTGAATGTCTGTATCTATTCACTACAATATTTAGAAAAATATATTTTAATCAATCATCAAATTTTTACCAGATTAAGTGTTTTTTGGACCACCACAAATGTGGATAGATCGAACTGCTGTATTTCGTTGAAGACTATTAGAATTTTGAGTGTTTTAAGAGGTAAGTGGAAATAACTCAACTAATATCGAAGTAATTAATAAATAATAATTCAAATAAACTTGGGAAAAGAAACAAAAAGATATTTCATTCCCCAAAAAATTTCTGCATCAGCCGGGAATCGAACCCGGGCCGCCCGCGTGGCAGGCGAGCATTCTACCACTGAACCACTGATGCTTGTACAGACAACGGCGAAAACACCCTTACTTATTACTCTCTAAGTTTGAATACATATTTTCAATAACTATTGGTTAATTCAACCATTGATAACAATAATATAAGATAGATGGACAAATACATTTTTACCTTCTTGTGTTTATGATTTATACATTACATTGACCATTCGACCCTCTTCGCGTGTTGCTCTCCCAGAAATTTTTCTTCAACAACCGCCTTATAATGAAAAAAGAACTTTTGAGAAATTAAAATACGTGGGAAAAAGTGTTAAAAATATATATATTAAGAAATCGAATACCTCCATACATTATATTTTAATTATTATCATGATTTAATTTCAAATAATATTATTACTAGCTGCTATTATCGATGTTATATAGAATGGTGTGAACAACCTACTTAACATGTTAGATAACATGGTAAAAACTATTGAAATATTTTGAAAATTGCATTGTGTAAAGTAAATAACAATATATGTAGGAAATGGGGAAAAGTTCCAAGTTCTTATGAATATTATATTTTGAATTACAACAATTAAAACCATTAGGCACGTTTTACCTATTTATTTAAATCTAACCTACTAACTATACACAATTTTATCAACATTTGAAGTCTAAAAAAATGTATGCATAGGTATATATTTATTTTTAAAAGTTTTAAGTTTCTGTAAGATCAATTTCAGAGTTATATAACACTTAAGGTATAATCAATTTTAGAGTCTTTCTAATTTATTGTAGCTATTAAAATTTAAAATGTTATAACATTTAAACTGCAATAAAATTGGCAAATGTATGAGTAAATTTGATGAGTCTTGTCAACATTTGAAATTTAAATGATTGTAAGAAGAAATGTGCTATGTAGCAATGTATTTACAATATTTTTTAATCAATTTAATCATAGCTTATCAGGAATCTAATTTTACATTTTTAAGATTTTCGAGCAGGCGTAAAAATTGATATCAACATTTAAAAAAAAAACTAAAAATATTCGAAAGTTATAAATGCCATTAAAGATCTTAAAGTTAATTTAAAAATGTTTAAAATATCATTGTCAATATACAATATTATAGTTTTAATTAAAATAATAGTGAAAATGTGGATCATTAAGTTTCTAATGTTTAATGATTACCAAATACCAATAAAATAACTTAGCTCCCCATTATACATTTGAGGTTGAATAGGTATCCAAAATAGCATATAGAAAGCATTTATTTTTACTGTTTTAATACTCAATAGGATATAGCCATATAGGTGACCATAAAAAAAGTTTAAAAAAAAAAAAAGACATACACATTTCAGTGTACCTCTATAAAAAGTCGAGGTTAGAAATTTCATAATTTTGTTTATATTTTGTATTATGTTTTATAACGAACATGTACATATTCCATGTCTATTTATCATAGTAATTACTAATTAGTACCGTATGAAGTTGTGAACGACATTGTCAATCAAATATATTATAATATTTATTATACTAATATTTAGATTTTAGAGAATTATAAATTCAGAACTTAAAACATTCTATTGCACCTCGTTTGATAGGCCTCGATAAATAAAACTGTGCTATGTATTATCGACTGTATAAAAAAGTCTAGGGATTGGGAGCGAAAATAATTATTTTATTACAAACTGATATTAACATTCATTTTTGTCAGGCTGATCTCACTATTGTGCCAATAAATCTATAATAATATTATAAATAACTATAAGGTATACCTATCAAAAGTATAATATTTGGTGATACCATTGATCATAGAATTATTCTACTGCTGAATTTCTGATAGTGCTGACCGACTTGGAAAATGGAAACAGTCCAACACCTGTATGAATAAACATTAAACGTCTAGTCGTCTAGACACTAGAATATGTCATTATTGTCATTAGCAATTACGTATATTATTACAGTATTACGGAAGATTAAAAGTTACAGAGTTGACGATTTCTGAAATACGTATAGTTCATAGATTGTCTGCAGTACCTAATTACTTTTTATCTGTGAGTATAGATTTACCTAATTGTATTCGTCTGTCACAAATATTTAACTCGCATGTATAGAAACGAGAAAGAAGCTCAGAAACAAAATCTTTATGGGGCTTCCGTCCCCCTTATAGTTCCCTATAAATACGTTATCCAATATCCACCCTTAAGCAAAACAATCATTTCATTTTGTATAATTTTGTAATATTAAAGTACCTAATTGGCTAATTACAATATTTATAAATAGATTTTATATTGTCACAAACGCATATTGACTCTGCAGCCAACAACCTCCAAACTACAAAGACCCCATTAATAATTTACCTACTAGTCAATTATTGCTCAATGACTTAAAAGTTAAAACCAACGTGATGACGGCATTACATTATTACAAACACATATTATGTACCTACGAGTACGAATACTGCGAAAAGTTACAATAACAATGTATTGGTTATTATTATTAAACTGCTAACATTTCGTATGAAAAATACATACAGGATCTGCAAAAAAAATAAATCTATCAAAGTCAATAGCAATATTTTAGACATTAATTTTATTTATCACACTTGAGCGCGAACGCAAAAAGTTTGAAAAATAAAAATTTCTGCATCAGCCGGGAATCGAACCCGGGCCGCCCGCGTGGCAGGCGAGCATTCTACCACTGAACCACTGATGCTGATGCTACAGATGATGAATTTTGATACTCTCTAGCCGCAGGAACGTAGGTGCACATTGAGTTTAAATGTAGGGGGTAAATATTAAATTATTGAAGTCCCATAGATGACAAACCTACGATGACTTTCCAGTTCCTCCCATACCCAATTTTGTGGATATTCAAATTAAAAAAATATATATATATTAATTTGGCGCATAAAAAAAATAATGATGAAGGTAGGTAGAAATCTTTTGATGCAACAAACATCGGTACCCATTCCTTGTAATATAATACATACATTTAATATTTAATTCGTCCAAATCGTTCTGAATCTTAAGAAAACTACATGGGTTGGTTGGCTGGTCCTTGTTTATAGTAAGCCATATCAGTATTCACAAGGTGCCAGGCGGCGGGAACCGTCATACAGTTGAATTAAGCAAAAAAAAAGTTGATTAATAGTTAGTTATGTAAATCGTTTAAAGAAAATTGAAATATTTTAATGGGGAAAAGAAATATGACAATAACGTTAGATTCGTGTAGAAACTTACAAAAAAACAATATTCTCTGCATCAGCCGGGAATCGAACCCGGGCCGCCCGCGTGGCAGGCGAGCATTCTACCACTGAACCACTGATGCTTACGATGTAAGCGATGAATTTCGATACACTCTAACAGCAAGAACATAGCCGCATCTAATAAATACAAATTTGGGGGTGCTAAATTATTGAATACTCGCAGGTGATAGATCCGTATGAGCTACCCAGGTGGGGTGTCCCCCTTTTCGGCCAAAATGTACCGTTCCCTTTTCGGCCACTGTCACTTTTCGACCAAAACTTACAGTTCCCTTTTCGGCCAAAACTAACCGTTCCCTTTTTGGCCAGTTTTCTTTAAACGGCAACGAAGAAATGAAGCTTACATTGAAGACTATAAAAATAAATTGTAAAATATGTCGTTACAAATTTGTAAAACAAATATCATACAATTATAAAAAGTGAATTTTGCTATCATAATTATTATTACATAATTGTGACATTTTACAATAATTATCATATAGGTATTATAAGACTATATTAATTTTTTTTCTACTAATGTAATTGGAAATCATAATATTTTCAATGTTGACATATTCATGAATTATTGAATTCATATTTTTATATTATATAATTATTATTACATAGGTATTATAAGACTATATTCATTTTTATAAATTTTCGTTCAACGTTCATACTTCATACAATTATTAAAATATTGTTTTAAATTAAATTTATTGATATGATAACAATAATAATAAAATGTTATGACAGTTTATTGACAATTGTTTTATTTTTTATTTAATTAAATATAAAAATTGTTAAGTTCAGTTGTTATAATTGTACATTTTAAAGAAAACTGGCCAAAAGGGACAATGGCCGAAAAGGGAACGGTTGGTTTTGGCCGAAAAGTGTCACTGGCCGAAAAGGGAAGGGTACATTTTGGCCGAAAACGGTGACACCCCCCAGGTGTACCCCCGGTTTTGTTACTATTGAAAATGTACTATTATAACAAATAATTTACTCCTTAAGTCTACCTACATCAATTTTGAAATACAAAATTTGTTTGAACTAAAATTTAAAAAAAAAATGTATACATATTCGTAAAAAAAATCAATTTGACTTAAAAAATATTGTAATAAACTATCAGGCCGATCGCACACCAAAAGAGCAAAACTGTGTTAGACAATGCTAGTCATTTTCGTGTTAGTCAACTAAAAACAATTTGTTTTTATTAGATTGCAACAAACATCGGTTATCCAATTTATTTAGGTTTAGTTCCTAGGAAACCGGATGAGATTTAGACAGTTGTTAAATTGAGCATAAAAAAAAATGTAATTAAAAATATATTAGTAACAGAAATTGTAAGGAAAATTGAGGACTCTTGGGAAAATAGATAAAATGTCAGCAACATAAGAAAGTAAAACAATAATGTCTGCATCAGCCGGGAATCGAACCCGGGCCGCCCGCGTGGCAGGCGAGCATTCTACCACTGAACCACTGATGCTGGTGATTTGAGAGATTCGATTTTGATGAAATTTAACCAAAGTGGAGCAAACTCACTGAGAAGGTATGGTACGCAGAAAAGTTACGAGCGAAAAAATAAATTAAGTGAGTTGAACACGTATGGTATACCTATTCGTATAATATATTTTGATTTAAGCCGATGACCTATAATTATCGAGGTGACATTATAATATAATATGCCTAAAAGTCGAGAACTGATGTAAATGTGTTATAGTAATAATATACAATATTACAATGTCATAGTCATTCGTTAAAATATAATATTTTAGCCTTACGTAACTAGGTAACGGTTTATTATTATTATAATATGCTTACTGCTTAGTTTGCTGTTAAAATTGTTTTACACAAATACAATCCACTTATTAGAACCATTATACGTGCCATAAAATGTAGAACCAACAAGAAACGCTTTGTAAAAATGTAGAACAATTATTATAAGCAGTAATTAATATTCACTGATCCAGAAGTAACAAAGTTGAAAATAAAGAACCATCATATTGTATCTGTGCACATAGGTGTTAATAGTTTTAAACTTCATACTTAATTTGTATAGACAGCCTTTGCGATTCATAATTCTTATAATCTATTTATTTTTAAATCATTTAATAATAGGTAGTCGGTATTTAAAAAAACAAAAACATGGAAATGCATGAACTTTTACTCTATAAACAATAATGCAAGTTATGTAACTTTATCGTTAACAAACTTATATCACTAAGACCCTTAAAAATGTTATCATATCATGTAGAATTTTAATTTCAGTTTTTAACGCTCCCTAGTTTATTCCTCGACGAGTCCCATCAATTGTGTCTAGTTAACAGTATTGTTTATTGTATTACTCTTTATGAAACTATGCACATGATGTTTATATCTTAAATAGTTAAATATGACATCATTTTCAAGGCTAGGAATTATTAACGAGTTAAAAAGTTTAAATAAAGTTTAAGAGACTACTTACTTTTAGCTACGTTATATTACATCATATCAATATGTTATTATAACAAATTACTTTTTCTAAGAGTAATTTTTCCCTGATATAACCCTATATAAGAGGAAGAAGGATTTTAGTTATTTTGTTGTAATTGAAAATATCTTTCGTGGAGATTCGAAACTTATATAATATAATTTATATGCACAAATGCACAATAACTTTTTAAAAAACATTTAGATTAATTGTATACTATTGCCTATTTATGAAACGAATCTAGGTATTTATATCTAAGATATATACGGTTCTGATCTAAGTCGGTATAGATTCTAAAGTAAATAATAATACCCAGTAAAAATAATAATAATTTAGTATAAATTAAACCAAGTTTTTTACAGTTTTCTTATATAAATAATACATTTATTAAAGGCAAAATAGTCAAAGGGGAGGGGGAAACATCCAACACCACCTCGCTACGCCTCTAAAATTCCCTAACACATGATATAAATATACACTATTATAACAATTTAATATCAGTAATATAATATAAATGCAATGTTTTTGGTAACAATTAATTTAACCTACGTATTATTATTATTATTATTATTATTACTCATCAATAGTAAAATAATGCACTATAATAGCAGTTTAAATACATTATAAAATATTATAAATAGGTAGTTCTTATCATTTAGATGAACCAGTTATTTAACCCTGATTTTCAAAAAAAAATTGTATTATAATATGAATACCATTACGATATTAACTGCTTATAGTATTGATAATCAGTAAAAATAAATATAATGTTAGCTTTAATATTTACAAACTATTATAACAGTATGTAAACATAATATGAGTCATATTTTTCAATTAAAATGCAGATAAAATATAATATATTTTTGTTATCGTCAAAATATATAATAACAACTTTTGATGATAAGATATCCATATTTTTTTAATGAATCATATCATTTTGAGTGGATATTTTAATGAGTGTAACTATACAATCTGTATAATATTATGCTTTATTATACATTTATACGAGTCTTAATAAATAGCTCTAGATTATAATATCAACTCTTACACTGTTATCATAGATAGGTCTGACGTCTGAGGGTTCGCGTCATTTCAAATTCAAACACTCTAAATAGGGCTATCTATCTTTTTTAGTTATCCTGTTGGTCAATCAACAATTGGTATTCGGTTAGGTCAGGTCACAAAAATAAATTTACCGAGTATGTTCTAGTATCTACTGAACATATTATTTGCAAATAAAATGAAATTGAAACACCAGTAGAAAAAAGAAAAGTTCTACTATAGATAAATTATGCTTGAGTTTTTGTAATGCTCAGCACAGTTTTTTTTTAATAAGACAGTGACAAAATGGAGGTTAAATACAGGTGTTTTTCCTAAACTGGATACGTATAAATGACTTTTAACTATAATAAGTGATAAGTGTAACAAAGAGACATCGGACTCCACGAATTCAATAGGATATAACTAAGCTTAGAATTAAATGGCAGTTATTAGAATATTTTAAAAACGTTCAAGATATGTAATGGAACATCATTAAAATGTAAGTATGAGTGGATAACATTAGTTGGTATACGGAGTAAGATCAAATGCATTTAACAATGTAGTCAGTTGTCAGTTATCTAATATATTTTATTATTTTGTTGTTGTACCTATAACTTCTTATGTATGAGCATAAAGAATTTTTTCTAAAACGGGTATTATAAAAATTAAAGTACTATGTCCTAAGAAAGACTATCGTTTATTTTTATTTTTATTTATTTAGCAATCGTATTAAATATTTATATCTAATGTTTCAACTATTCTTTTTCAATGTTTTATTTATACCCCATAAAATATTTTATAATTTATTAGATATTACATTAAAATTGTATGGTTTTATATATTATTATTATTATTATTATTATTATTAATATTCAAAAGGATAGTCAAAAATAAAGTGTTTTCATTTTTTAAATTGTTCTAATTAATATCAGGATAATGAATTGTATGTTTTCGAGAAATAATAAATTCTTATAAAAATAATGGATTGAGATATGTGTTGGCTATAAGAAATCAAATTATAACTATCTTTACCTACTGTCTTAAATTAGTCTGTTTCGAAAATTGACGGATAACAGTTGGTGCCTGGTGATAAATGTGTAAAATCCTTCGCTTGTCTATAGTTTCAGCTTTGTATAACAAATGTGCTTAGTAAATATGCAGACATGCAGTATACTTGTGCGTTTGGAGTAACGTCATGGCTTCAAGTAAGGCAAATCACGTTATGCGTAGTACAACACATTGTCGCATTTGAAGTTTTGTGTCACGGGAAATATAAGCAACTCGACCTCGTTCAAACATCATTTGATGGCAATGGTACGCCTGCAGGCGTCTGACAATAATATATTACAATATTATATTGTATATAATATAATATATAATTGAGAGAGAAAATCGCATTACAATCGTAAATTACGTTTTGGAGTGTATTCGACGCGTATATCGCAGGACCCGACCCGGCGAGGTCGGTGAAACGCGTATTTTTCAATACATAGCACAAGTACTTACGCATAATAACTAAAATAACGGACATCATATCATATTGTATTATAGGCAGTAGCAGGCTCTGTTCGAGGACGGTCATAGGCATAGGAGCATATGAGATGTTTAGTCGAGTTCATTGGATGAGAGACTTTAATGGTATTTGTCCAGATACTTTGAAAATATTTGAGTGGGCTAAGTACGCGTAAGCTTCTGGTTATTTAGTTGGATAGTGTAAAATATTAGTGTTATTCTATATATTATTGTCATTATACACAAGAGTATTATATTAGTTCGTGTATTGAGTCTTTTAAGAATATTTTTTGTATTAAAATTAATTGAATATTAAACTAAAAATATTCCACATTTGTATTTTGTTGTCAACCGTCAGCATCCTTTTCAGCTTTTCTTATAATATTATTATTTATTTTAAAAAGTATATTGCTCTTATTCTATTTCGTTTTGAAAATGCTGGCGCCATAAATATACTATATTATATTATGAATACTTATTATTCAATGTTGTAATTTAAATTCAGAATCATGATCGTGTCAACGTGAAATATAATACCATCATCGGTAAACTTAAATAATATAGACTGGAACAAGTTAGATCTTGCCATGTATAAGTAATTGTTTATTTGACAGGCAACATTAATGTAGTAACGCATTGTTTCACTAATACATGTAGTCTTCAAGCTATAAATTGTAATATTTAGTATACGGTTAGTGGAATATAAGTACGAATTTTATCGATAAAATACGAGCTGCACGACGGCTCTTCCTTTGTAGTGTTTCAGTAGGTAGCTGGAATATCACAGAAATAATACAGTCTCGGTACATATAAAACTCGAGTGCAACTATAACACACCCGATGCAGTTATAATTATTGTACACGAGTATCACAGTCTACTTGGCGAAGATCGCTCTTAATTGGCGCATAAACTCGAGTGATGCGTGCGGCTTTGATCATCATCTGCACACGTCGTATCACGTCGTATTTAACAATTAAATGCAATGCGTACTACATTAAGTAAATATAAACATTTTACTTAAATAGTATGTATTTAGGTCCGAGAGAGAATAGCTAATCATAGGATGTGGGTATACGATTTTTCTTACACACACGCCTTATTTAACGCCTAGGTCTATAGTTCCTACTTGACTACTTATATAATTTATGTAATTAATAGTTATACACACGACATACCTACTAAACTATTGTTTTTTTATGCTACCAAGCTATAATAAAGTTGTGCTACTTTGTAAAAAAATTTTTTTTCAAAATTTGTTTTACAAAATTCTTAATCCTACTTATACAACCATTTCTTGTTTATATTATTCTATTTAGCATCATATTTTTTTATATAATATATTTCAATAGCTTACTATACAATCGATATTGACCAAAATCATGTTATCATACAAGCTGATAAAAGTTGTTAATTGGCACTTTTTATATATTATTATTTAAATAGGTATTTAAAATATATTTTTGGTTTAATCGTTCGTTAACATATTTTAATTTTATTTCAATTAGATGTATTGGGCCTTTTCTATTTTAAATTACTTGTTTTTTAAGTTCAAATTGTATTTTGAAAACTATTTTATTACAGTAGAGCTGCAACGGTATCTATGCTCAAATAACTTAAGGAAATCTATATACAAAACATGTATTGAGAAGAACTATTGTTCTACCTATTGCTATTATGATAAGCATAATTTGGATTGTAATATTTACCAGTTTTCAATTAATTTCAAATTTTTATCTCGTTTTAATTTTATATTTTATATTTCCATACAAAGGTGGATGGACAAAGGTTTGAGTTGCAGTATGGGCCTCGACGGCTTTTGAAAACCGAAGAACAATGCGCTCACATTTAAAATGAATATCTTGTATTCTTCTATTATAGGGTTTAATAGCATCTCTACATATTTTGATACAAGTAAAAGCTCTAAAAAAATGTATTATTATCGTGATTATTGTGTACAATAATTGTACTTATACCCCCCCCCCCCCCCGAACAAACTAACTACATCATCACCAAACATTTGATAGAAGCACAATTATTGTAAAATACTAATACCAAACACCAACAATGATTTTAATTTTAGAATTGCAGAGCTCTTAGTATTTTAACTAGATAATAGTTTTAATTTTTAAGTATAGATATTTTAAATAATTAAATTCTTACTGATATGTGTGCCCATTAGAAGCACAAGGTGTGCCTTTTAGATCCTGCATAGTATCATAGTTAATTACTTAACATAATTACATTTTAATTTAAAAATTAATAAGTTATTTTATCAAAAATAATTATTACATACGTTATAACATTCCAATGAAAATGTTCTTCCAAACGCACAATAATGTGCATAATTGCCTGTATCTGAATATTTAAAACTTTTGTTTAATTTCAATTATTAATTTGTCATCGATTAAAATAAAATAACAATTGTATTATTATTCTCTTTCAACTATTAAGTGTATATTATGACGTGTATTAAAATGTATACTCGATTAAAAAAATTAAATATCATATCGTGATGCGCTATGAATTTACATAATACCCAATAAATAGTAATATTAATAAAGTTGTTGATATTCCAGATCATTCGCAAGCATTCATTCCGAGATTGTAGCGATTATTCATTATACGTACACATTAGAACCAATTGTGTTGTATGCAATAAAAGTTATACGATTTATTGTTCTATAAACAGACGCACATAAAATTGAATTCCCACATTCTCCCGAAGACATCCGAGAAAATTATACACTAGACTTACCTATACACCTTACGATTCTTTAAGTCTTAATGTCTTATGACATGGTCGCTTGTAGTTATCGTATAATATTTGTGTGCATATTGAGTTACGCCTTTAATATACCATCATACGAATGCCTATACATGTTTCCAAAGTCTTAGAATACTTTCTATAAGCCTGCAACCTGCTGCAGTAAACTAAACTATATATATATATGTACGAATGACTAGAAATAATTAATAAATTTAGTCATAATATTAACTATAGTAGTCTATAACCATAATATGTTTACTCGGTTATTTATTGTTTATATATGTTCTACCCGTATACAGGTGTATGTATAACGCGATGGTATATATTATATTGTATATACTTTATAATATATATTATAATAGTCGTTTGCAGTCATTATCTCGTCGTAGTTATCACAATGCGCCGTACACACAGTACACATATACAACTGCTGTACATACTCCAGTCCAAGGATAAGTGTTAAAGTGTCCGGATACGGTGCGCACACAGATAGGTCAGTGTAACGATATAATAATGCATTATATTATAATAAAAATATATTATGCGTGCACTGTGCAGTGTGCCGCGGTAGTGTATCCTTAAATAAACATAATTATTTTTTTCGTATACATATTGTTCGCGCGAGTACCTGCACATACCCGTACATAATGCGTACACCATAATATGCGCAATAATATTTTAAATGTTCGACGCCGCCGACCGTTACACCCCACGTCCAACGGTGATAATGCTCTAACTATTGTGCATAAATATGAGACGGTCCTCGTGGTATCGTTTATTTCGCTCGTACGCACAGTATTACACGAAACATAGCTTAATTTAACGTGTATTATATTATTATATGTTTATCGTACATAAAGAGTTTCCAGTCGAGTCGTCGAGGAGTCGTCACACCGTTGAATGTAATAATATTATATATTTTATCATCATAATATCATTAGACCTGTAGGTACGTTTTCGTCTCTCACTCGAGTGTTCTCCTCCACAGGGTCATCTCTCACTTCTCGTTCGTTCGTCATTACACAGCTACACGTATATGATAATAATTTACAATATTATATTGTTATTTACACTCCGTTAGTGAGACGTGACGACGAGATTACAAAACTATCGCAATCTGATGCCCATCTGGTCGTATTATTTTTATCTGCGGTGGACGAAAATAACGTTTTTTTTTCGCGTGTTTCAGTTCGACTTTTATAATAAACATTTAGGTACGTACTTTGTACTCTGTTGTTGAATAAATTAATGTTGTGTATTATTCGGTGAGTATAGTGCGGCATAAATTATAAGGGCTCTCACAAGAAGATAAAAAAATTTCTTCATTACGAGTAGTCATTTCCGATTTATCCTTAAAAACATCAATATTTTCGTCACTATTCACCCGATAACTAAATTATTTACATACTTTAAAATGCAAGACAGTCATTACAATTTTCTGTTAAACCCATTTGCGATGTTTGCGTTAAAGTATTAATTAATATAATAGCTATGGCCAATTGACGGAGGGAAGACGACACTTCAGATACATAGGACATAGGTTATAGGTTAGCTTTAAGACTTGAAGTTCACTCCTCACTTGTAGTTTTGAGAAATTAAAATATTTATGGTAATAAACAATAAATAATAATCATAAGTTTTAAATATTATACATTTACTTATACGTTTTGTCTTTACTCTTTATAGTCTTATACTCTTATATTATAATATAGTGACGTATTTAAATTTTACATCTGGCCATCTGGGTGATATACTGATATATCACCCCCCTGAGCCTTTTTTATTTATTAAATAAATGTATGATATTATAAATGTTGGTATAGTTTTAAGTAAAATCAAGGCCTGGAGAAGTTCACTTTACGGAAACTTGAAAAATAAGAAAACAAGATTAGGAGCCAGGGGGACGGACCGACATTCAGGGCATATCTAGATCCTAATGTGCAAAATAGTTTTTGTCATATCACCCTTAATCCTAGATTCCTAGATACGCAACTGGCTGCAACCGTAAACAAATTATTTAAATTTAATAGTGTACATAATACGAGTGTCGATTCCAATTATTCTACAGGTTAGTGCAAATACATAATGAAATTTAAACTATTGATATGAGTGTATGACCTCTTTTATTGATGGATATAATATATAATGTTTATACAATTGTTTAGTATTGGTTTAAAATAAACTTTTTTATAGCCTTGAAAACAAGTCGCTTAGATAAAAATGTAGGTATAATATAGGTAAATAGAGTTATTATAAAAAGTTGTATAGGTATCAGTGATTGGCAGTTGCTATTGAATTGAAAAAAAAATAGTTAAATTAACATTATTACTTTTCACTTATATCATAAAAGTAATGAATAATAACAACTCGATTTCTGATCGTAATAACGAAAAATAATCAAGGAAAAGTAATAACAAGATTATAAGAGAATGGAGAATAAAAAGATTTCTGCATCAGCCGGGAATCGAACCCGGGCCGCCCGCGTGGCAGGCGAGCATTCTACCACTGAACCACTGATGCTGATATCAGAAGTGTTTATTTTCGTGCTCTCTAGCATCAGTCTAAATATTTTTATTTAATTTTCGGCGAAACGCAAATAATTCTAAGCGAGTACTTAAAATCTAGAATCATAACAGTAATAATAAAACAACCTTAATATTCCTCTCTACGTGGCTTAAAAATTAAAAATTATTCGATTCCACAATAGTTTTTTTTAAGTATTCTTTTCAAGTAAGATTTTATCAAACATAATGTGAAGATCTAAGCAGCAAAATAAATTCATCTTTGCAAGTGAAATAAAGTATGTATAAGTAGTTGAGACGTCGAAAGTTTGAGGTAAAAAAAATGGTCGGAGAAAATTGAAAAGTAAACAACCAAAATTTCTATATGAAATAAAAATAGTTTGAAATAATTATGTATACACCAGAATCGTTCACACGAGAAACGAACCCGCAAGACAGACGAACATTACTCGTATACCTACTACCACTGAATCATCACAGCTGCACAGGTGGAAGAGGAGACTCGTTTCGATGTGCTCTGACCACAGTATTAATTTTTCAATTACAGAACATTGCTCATCAGTGCTTATAAGCTGCACACAGCCATGTAAACATTAATAAAACATTAATTTTTAGAGCTTTCTCCGAAACCAATGAGTTTTTACAATCGAGAAAGTGTGATTCTGCGCCCTGCACAGTTCCATTATAAATAGTAATTATTTTTAATCGTTATCACTGTATGTTTCCACTAAGAAAGTCGAACGTATACCGAACTCTACGAATTAATTTTTCCCTGGTCCATCACACATAAGTACCTACGTATAATATATTTGTGTAACTTGATAATAACACGAGAAACACCGCAATGTTATTATATGATTACTTATACTTACGGCTATTTCCATTTGATGAACTCTTGCAGGATGCTTATATATTAGGTATATTATGTATATATATATATATATATATATATAATATATATCTATACTATGGTTACGAGCACTGGTTACCTATTATATGCCTACACGAAACGCGATGCTTTCCAAAAGAAATGCTGACAACTTGGGATATGATTATTGAACCTTTCATTATATCAAATAAATGTTATGCTATTGCAGTATTACACATAATATAATACCTGTCTTGGTTTCTATGTAAAATATATGTATACCACGGCCACGTTTTTTTCCCCACATCTAATGTATGTATACAGTTTTATGGATTTCAAATTAATTAGATACAACAAAGTAAAACTTTAATATTTATCATGATCTTTTCTAATCAAATGATTAACACCTTCCGATTAAAAGGTTAAAAATCTTCAATTTCAAAATAAGATTAATACATTTGACGTCGAAATAATTATATTATATTAATAAGTAATAACAATAAACATATACACCAGTACCATGTTTTTGTGTCATCATTACGTAGGTATATACCTACTAGTGGAATAGGTATTTATGCAGCTTTGAGAGAGATTTACTTTGTATTGATATCATCATTTATCACCAACACAACGATTAACATCAATTAATTTACCTACGGATTTAGATCATAATATAATATGGACTACAGCATATAGAGTATATACACAAGCATGGACGATGAGTATAATTTTATAACTGTACAGGCTGAAGCCCAATGAAACAACAATAGATAATAAACTGAATATACATGCAATTAAGTAGACACTCTACAGGTGACTTTCCAGTCAGTTTTATAATTTCATGAAGTTTAGGCTTTAAGTTATGGATAACAAAATTAATTTTTATCAAATAACAAACTTATAAATATACAATCAGTACCAATAAATTATAAATTAAATTAACTCACAATCGTTATAAAATATTTTCAATTCAATAAAAGTAAAAAGGACACTATATCAGACAGAACTTTGATGGTTTATTATTTTAGTAGGTTCTTAGACCTATTCTATATTCTTGAACCCGGGCAATTAGGTTAATATTTGACAACACGTTTTATCGAAATTCTTAACTAATAATATTGTTCATCCCCGAATGCTCAATATATTTTGTAAATCGGGATTACTAATTAATGATATAGGCATTTATTCTACGGCGCATATCACATCAAAATCTATCAAAGGTAGTTTTTTTAACCGCATAGTTTATCGTGACAGGGCAATTGGCAAATTATAACGTGGCTTGTTATTGGTTTCGGATAAAAAAACATAACGCACCACTATCTCACACGTCGTCTTATATATTATTACGAGTAGGTATATGGCGAATCATACCGCGAAGGTGGCGGCGGTGTCATTATCTGACCGATATAACACAGCAAACACGACATCAATTCACTATATGCAAATATCGGTAAGTATATATTATTATGTGTACTTGCCAGCGTTTTCAATAACATGATAGTTACCAAAACGCGTACCGCGCTGTGACGGATTTTAAAACGCTGTTGCACCAAGTACATCATTAGCCATACCTCGTCGGCAGTGCGAGTATTATTATTACATTATTATCGCTATACCTACCTCCAACAACTACTACCGTATTTATTTATAATATTATCACGTGTAACATGTATGCACCTACAGTTAGTTAGTTATAAATTATAACTATAAGTTGTAGGAATTACATATTGTTCAGTATGATCTCAATTTATAGCAGACCTAGCTAGAAATTTGAAACATATAATATTGCGAGTTAAAAAATTGAAAATTGAAAATGCATATTTTACATATTTTGCCAATTTTAGCTAAAAAGTGCATATTTCATTGATTTAATACACATATTATGCATATTTCATATTTTTCTAAAAAATTGATTTTTTTCTTTCTTAACCTGTATATTTCAATTAATATTGAATATAAAACTCAAAATGACCAACGAAGGTATATATCAATTTTATAAAATGCTCCGATGACTTCAACTGACGTTGAAAGATCGTTTTCTCGATATAAAAATCTTCTATCGAATAATCGTCATTCATTTGAAATAGAAAATCTTAAGAAAATATTGGTGGTTCAATGCAATAACTTAACAGATATTAGAAAACATGTATTTTTTACGTAATATTAAAAATATTGAAAAAATATTATTAATTTTATTTTCAGCTCAATAAGATGTCAAAAAATGCCAACCAGTTATACTTTTTTTTTAATTATAAATAATTTTTATGTGTACCTATGATTAATTTGTAAACAACATCTGATGTATTTAATTTTTGGAATTCAGAATAATATTTTGCATATTTAACATTTTTAATGCATATTTTGCAATTTTTTCTTGCATATTTGCATGCATATTTTACCTTTTTCAGCTCCTACAACTTCCGAGCCTAGTTATAATGTTGTATATTATTATTAGGTATTATTATGTAATATGTATACGCACTACCCGGTTACCGGACGGACGGACGGAAAACGATTTCTGATTACCGACGTCAAGGACCGCATGTTGTACAAATCATAAATATACGCTCGTACACGGGCATTATTTCCACGCAACCTTTGGTTGTTATCAACAGTCGTATCCGACGTACGGTTTTATTATGCAAAATCTGTTGTGTTTATATATGGCGACGACGACGACGACGACGACGGCGCCTGAGTGAAGTACCTGTCGGCAACAGTTTCCTGGTCGCGTGGCCCGACGTTTCCGTGTCGACTTCGCGATCCTTCCCGGTAAGATCTTTTCGTCCGAACGTTTGTCAGTTGTCGTCAACATCGTTTTCACACGTCATCGGCCGTACGGCCATAGTACAGTAAAATGCAGTTGTGGCCAGCGATGACGGTCAGATCGATGAGAATTACTCAAACACTCACGTTCACAAAATCGTCAATACTCGCATTCGGTGTATTAATCACGCATCGTAATAATACAACATATTCTTTTTTGTTCGAAAAAAAAAGTATATAATTACAGCTTCCCGTCGATTATTATTGTTCAAACTAAACTGGATGCAATGGATGTATGATGTTTTGCAATCTATACGTAATTATCATTACAACAATCATAATTATTATTAACAATATACATTAATATTTAGGTACCCTGCAACAACGAAAATGATTACCCATTTATAATTAATGAATAAAACATAATATTTACATATACTGTACATAATAATAAATACCTATGTTATGAGAATCAAATAATTAAGTAGGTGCTTGAAGTATTGCATCAATCTCATAAAAATGCGACTCATTGTTGAAAACTTTTTGCAAAAATTATTTTTAATTGTTTTCTATTCACGCAAAGTTAAGTCACTCGCATAAAGTATGAGCGAATCATACACACACCAACTCAAATTTAGACGCAAAAAGACTAAAACCTTGTAATATTATAATGTATTCTCCAGTTATTTGGAGATAATAATAACATATGTACACTGAAAAGTTACAAATATTATATCTTTGATGTTAAAATGTCTATCAGGCAGTAGCAATGAAATTGGTCGGTAGGGAATATAGCAATTAAATAATAAACTAATCATCATAACATATTATTTTTATTTAATTATTCTCATAAATCATAATTCTTTTACAGTAGTATAAATATTTATCGATTTTAAAAATCATTTGGTACGTCTACTAGGTACTCTTTCTCCATAACCAACAATGTATCAGACATTATAACATCCATTTTAGGAGTAGTGGCAATTAGGGAAAGATCTTTAAAATAATAGGTCTGCAAAGTGGTAAAAGTAATATCTACCAATATGGTATTTTAAAATGTATAACAAAAAACAACAAATATCCCACGTCGAAGCCTACTGTTCACCTGAGAAATGTCAAATGGCAACGATTTTGCGTGTATACATAGTATATTGAATAGTTTCTACTAATAAGTATTTAAAACGTATAGATAAATAAAATTAGTAAAAATAGTAGGTAATCGGTAAGAAGGTACACCGCGAACACTGTGTTGTCCATTAGGAGAATAAACGATAGAGAGATGGTATATCAAAAATATTTTCTAAATTATTTGCGTGTAGCCTAAATACAAGCCTGCATATTTGACCGTAAAAGTAAATGTAACTGTAATTATAATAATGGATCACTAGCCGTATGTTACTATATATTTTATATCAGTGTGGTTATAAAAGCAAAACACAAATTTGGGAGCATAATATTTTACATGGTCATAGATATTATCGCACAGTAAGTATGTCCGGCTGTAATCTGTAAATATAATAATTATTAACTATATTATCAAGCCGTCTACAGTTCTATACACAATACTGCGACAATGGAGCGATATGCGTATAAAATCAATTTTAAAATAAATATCGTATAAATCATAAATGTATACGTAATAATTAATATTATAATATTTATACATGAAATACAATGTACCGTACTACATAAATATCATTCTAATTCTATGTGCCCTCCACAGTGCCCGGCATTAATTACTGTATATATTTTATAAATTGTAACAATTTAGGTATCTATACGTTAAAAAATCTACTCGGGTCGTGATTTGTTTTTAGAGCACGGTTTCTCAATTAGGGTTAGGCCATTTAGTATATAGGTACCTTAGGCTTAGTTACAAAGGACATGCAGGTTTAATATATATCAGTGAAACCTCCCTTAACGGACACATCTAAATAGCGGACACCTCCGAATAGCGGACGTTTTTTCGGGGACGGGGACATTGTCACTATTTATGTATAGGAAAACCTCTAAATACAGGAAACTCTAAATAACGGGCACTTTAATGACACTGATATTAAATTAAGAATTATTTTGGAATACCCGAATAAAAACCTCAATTATTAAGTTATCTTGTGTGTACATTATTAAACTGTGTTTGAAAATCTTATCTTTTCCGTTCAGCCACTTTATAGCTTAAACGAAATATTGTAACTAACGCATTGTCCTATGTGCGTTTAGTGGTGTTTATGCAATGCCAATATACGAACGTTTTGACATTGCTAGCAGTAAAAGGCATACGTAAATATATTTCTTCTATCGAGATACAGAATAGTTCATTGTACTCAAACACAGTCCAATTAAAAAATGCCTTAACACGCGAAATAATTACGCCTCCTGCAATTAGTAAACTAACTAAAGTAACAGATTTTTTCAGAAATGTTAGTTTTTATTTTTATCTTGTACCTATTTAATTAATGTAAAAATAATATAGAATAAAATTATTGAATTTATTTATTTATTGAAAAAAATGTTTTCCTCTAAATAGCGGACAAAATTTCGGCGACCGAGAGTGTCCGCTATTCAGAGGTTTCACTGTATATACATATAATAGGTGCCTTAAAATAACATAGAAGATAACCGTGGTTTGCTGCAGCGACGGCGGTGCAATAATGTAATGCGATAATAACTAATAACAATACCCAATATACTTAAACCTAACCTACCTACCTATACATCTTGTCATGTAAAATAATATATATCATTGGAGCGCTTCACGTCGGGTTATTATTTTTTTTTTTTTCATTCTTAATACAATATAACGTAGGTATATGATGTACTTGTACCTCCAAAAACAGAGTATATAATACACGAGATTACACATACATACATACATGTATATATACATATACTTACCTGCGTTATAATGGTTTATAATAATACCATTTAACGCGGCTATGTAATAGCCATAAATATATTAATATCATATTATTATATACATCAATATCTGTACGCTCGTGTAGCCTACCTATATAGGTAAATGTGGTGATTAGCGCTAGCACGAGTACACATTTCCATTTACGTATATGTACCTAATATATATATATATATATATATATATATATATATGCATGTATATAATATGTGTACGTACTTAATCTTATGTCAAAACGAACAGCAGCTGTAGAAATGCGCATAATACATGTTGTGTACATTATGTACCTACCAATATGTTATACATTATGTGTTAATTTAAAGAGTGTATACCGGAATATACCCAATCGAGGCCACTTTTTTTCTAATGTACTTGCATTATATATTTATACTGTTATTATGCATGTATAGCCATGTAAGTATATTCCGGCACTCGGCGGCCGGCGATATTTCGATTTGGACGAAAAAATATTACTACCGCGTAATCCTTCGCCAATAACGAATTTCATCATGTCAGATGTATATAATTATACATTGTATATCGTAATCGTATATGGGCTAAATCGAGACACTAAATCTCTATCTTTCATAAAATATAATATATTATAAATATATATAGATGTACACTATTTAAGAACGCGCGCTCGAATAAAACGTCCTTGTACTCGAAAAACATTAATAAAAAATGTATAAAGCATAATAAAAATTAATAAGCTTTTAAATTTTCCACTTTTGTCCATCAGAGAAGGAGCATCACAGATTTGGCGGGTTACATATACATGTATATATATTATATATATTAGGTTTGTTCATTGCACTTCGCTTTTTCTCATCAATCTTAAAATGTTTAAAATCATATTTGTTCAATATTTGATATTTATGCATCAACAATTTTTAAAAGTATTCTGTTTCAACTCATCTAGAAATTGATAAAAAAACATTGATTGCAAAGTGGAGAATGTATATTCGTAATCGTAAGTACGAATGTTTAATACAAATCCCAAAAGCATAGTTATTGTTTAATTTGTAGACACGCGTATTTCCATATATGTTATACGATGGTGATATATATAAGTACCTACAGACCAACTAGACCGAGCACACATATACATTTTTGACCATGACCTTATATTTTGTATACCTAAAAAACACTCTCCTTAAACTGATGAAGATTCTATAGTCAGTAGTATTGCTGTATTGTCCAATTATTTATATTTAAATGATTAACGTTATTCGTTTTTGCATGCGCTAAATATGACAAAAATAGTATTATCGAATAACTCGCGGAATCCTGTTGATAAAAGCAGGGTCATCATCATATTGAGATTTGCCTGTAAAAAAAATATTATAAAAAAGTCGTGTGAACGGTAATATAAGTGTATCGAATTCATATTAGAATACATATTTCGGATTTACATTTTACTTCTGACTTTTGAACTTGAACATTTAACTTGCATCACTCCAGAAATTAATAGATTAACCGAGACTACCTACGATAAATACCTAATGTTTTCGATAACAATTGTATTAGTATATTACCTTGCTCTTAGTTTAAAATCGACAATAATAATAAAAAACAAGTAAAATAAATTTTATCTTAATTAAAGTAAATTAATCTTTGTGGTATTTAAATCTTTACACAATACACTACAAGTACAAACCACATATTACCTATAACTTGAGACTTGGGAGCATTGAGCGTGTATGCAACATAAAACGTCTGTACCTGCAACTGTAAATTGTAATACACCATGTCACCATAATATATTACACTCTTAATACCGCGGTTCGATTGCAATCATTAAAAATCGTAAATAAATATACCCGGCTAGCATATAGCAAAGATTCCAATATTTCGAAAATTTACTTCGGCATATTCTATAGTGATTTTCCGCAGTGTGGAATTCGACCTTTCCCCTTAACCTTGGACTAATATATAATAATAATATGATTATTGATCATACATACGAAAACTATCGTATTTATATTACTATAATATATTTGTTATTCATAAAAAATGCGACAATCGGTTACGAAAACTTTCTCGTTTGTATCTGCAGGATGATATATTATATTATAATATAAATTATAAATCGAAACATATGATATCATTTATTTATCGAATTCGTATTATGGGCGTGTATATGGCCTAGACGAAATAGCACTATATAATATAATATATATATAGCAGATAAGTGCAATGTATATACCGCCGCTACTTTTCATATATACCAGGTGTATATATGATATATATATATAAGCTCATCTAAACGGACTTAACGGATTGCGATCGATAGGCGTCATAAACCATCAATTATATACGCGTTTAACGTATATTACCTAAACACTTGCATTAGCCAATACTCAATATACATTAATGAAACATTATGTCTGCCTGTGTGTATGCTATAATGGTTCTAAAGATAAATAGATAATATAAATAATATCCAATACAAACTGGTTCCAATGTACTGATTTATTATAATATTAAATATATATATATATATTATGCTTATAGAAAAGTTTAAGATAATATACTGCCGTTTATATATTACACGCAGTGACTGGTGAGGTCAAATTAAAATTTTCCTTGCACGTGATTCGTCTGTTCAGATGTAATATGTTACACATTTCAACCAGCAAGACAAATGTCAGTAGGTCAGTGAAAATGTTCGGAAAATAGCGAAATGTCATCTCTGTCATCTCTGTTCAACGGTTGGATCTAAAATGTACTCTGTAGCTACAACTATTTCTAGTTTGAAGATTAATCGATTATAACATAATATACGTTCTGGTGTGTTAAATGTATGAATTTTCTTCACCATTTTACATAGATAAAAGTTATTTTAATCCATAACAAAATATGCCCAATACAGGTAATGTAACATTGATGAAAATCGGGAAAAATCTATTTATTTTCAAACTTTAAAAAAAAATTTGACCATTTTAATATTTGGTGAAAATGATAGAGGCAACCATTCAAAAACACCATATCGAGTGCTCATTCACGCTCCGAAAGAATTATAGGGTTAAACATTTCAAGTTATTCCAAAATGTTTTTTTTTTGTTTTTGGTACTAAGAGTAAGCCATCAAAACAAACCACATTTCAGTCTAAGGTCATATGGCCGAGGCCTATTATATTTAGAGTTACATATAATATATATAAATATATTCTACATATGATGTAGCTATATAAGAACGGACACACTGTATTCTAAGAAAAATAAGTGAGTTTAATACAATAATGTGTAACAGTCATGTGTAAAGTTTTGCCTTATTCGTATATAGACAATAACGCGTCCGGTTGACAATGAATCGTTTTTATACAATCGTATATGATTTTTTAATTACAAGGTGACGACTATTATATAAAATAATACGATGTCCACGTTCCTCTTTATTTCAACTATATATGTAATATGTATACAATGTTTAAATGTCTAATATATGTCATCAACCGTGCATGAATCGGAAGAACATAATAATACGTATGTAATAAAGGTAGAAAAAAATGTGAGTGTTCGAAGATTTAAATTTCTTATGATTAGGATACATAGTATATAGTTAGAAGTTGTACACACAACACACTTACGTTAAATACTTTTTTTATTAAAAGGCGTTCTCTTTTCTCGCCTCCAACGCGAGCACTGCCCAGCATCGGTATACCATTTACGGTATGCACATTATAACTTAATACCATTTAATTTTAGATGTTAGATTAATGTTTATTAGTAAACAGCGCGGAGGCATTACGTATTGCTTTCAATAAATTTATAATAGTCTGCAGATAATGCAATACTACAAACAATGAATTAAATTACAATATTACCGTCCCGCGTTGAGTTGAACGAAGTAATTCGTGCATCTTCAATGCAATGCAGTAGTGGCATAATTTGACATTAGCAGGTGCGATGCAAAATGCATATATACCAATAAGTTTTTTGTTTATTCTTTGTATAGCAATTAGTTTCGACAGTTGGGTATTAGAAAACTTATAAATTGAAATCAATATGCCGACATCTGCAGAATTTATCGAAAACTATAATTTGTGTTAAAATTCTCATATGTATGTTAAGTTTCCATAGAATGAGAGGATGACTTTTCGCTCTTTTGTACTGCCTAATAACAATTATATATGTTCTCCCACAGTAGGAATCGTTTAAAACGACACCGGTGGTAGTGACATATCGGGTTTTATGACCTTAGAGTAAAGGACCCCGAATAAAAATGCGTGGCCAAGTGTTGAATATTAAATTGTATCGGTGATTTTGGCTACCGGCTATTATGACCTGTTTTCCTTAGTCCCTCGGCCGTCATTGTAAACGATTTCTTCTGTAAATATACATGACTTGCACTTACAGAATTCGTATTTGTTAATTATTCTCATATAATCCACAAGTTACCAACAAACCAAATGTCCTACCGGCTACCATACAAGCTAATATACATAAGCTGTACTACAGCAGTACATAGTGTTTGTTATATCTGGCATGTTGAGGATGATTTGAACAAAAAATGGTCAACCTTATTGTATAGGCTCGAAGAAATGTTTTTAATGTTTTCCCCCCCTATCGGAAAACTGAAATCTTCGCACATCACGCGGATAGCCATCTAAAGGATTTTTTTGAACTTACGTATTAACCGACAAATTGTTTTTGTACTCGCTGTGTACAGTTTCATAACAATATAGCATAATGTTTTCGATACTTCGGTATTGGGCGAGAATACAATTTACGGATGACATGCGATTTCGCGTGGGCGGTCTGCGGAACACGAGTTTTCTGATCGAAATCGAGGCGACCCTGCAGGCTCAAAATATAATATTATTCTACACACAATATATAGGTACGAGTTTTATGTCACTACACACACGCACACACAATGCGCAAGTATGCCTATATATTTATATAATTAGATTCGACGGCGGTGCTCGGTGAGTGGTAAAAGTTTGATGGTAACGCGTATTAATTAACTTCACGGATGTCAAACGAAAACGAGATTTACGCGTCGTGCACCTTTATATATGTATAAATACGCGTCAGTGCTGCGAAATATCTCTCAAGGACCTCATCGTTTAGATATGTTTGTACTCATAGACATATAGAATATATATATATATATACTGTGACGCGGGTATATATAGGAGCGATTCGCGGAGATCGAAAAGACAAAATATATAATACGAATGATAACGAAAATATACAAGTGCCCGGTGGCACTAATAATATTGGTATTGAAAATCTTGAAAATCTCTATACCTACTTATATATAGCATTTATATTATATAGCAATTAACCCGTGCAAGATTAGTCGCAGATAGTCTGCGAGACGATAGTCGAACTACGCGCCTTGACACTCGATTATCTATAGTCACCGCTGTCGTCGGCATCATAATATTATGCTCGAGCAGTGTCCGACGAGCGTTTTTTTATTTTTATTATTATTATTACCATTCGAAGAGAAGGTCTCTCTATCCGCTCCGCGATAAAATATATACGACGATCGGGGACACGCGAAGCAATTACGGACACGATAATAGTAATATTATTATATACAGACGCTATTGGAGGGGCCCCGTTGTGCCGAATTCGGCGTTTTTACTCTTAAAATATATTCAGCTATGTAGCCGGTAAGTGCGGTAACGCTCGGTATCTACATTATCATCTAAACCACGGTATAATCGGAATAAGTGCGGCGTTGTTCGAATGCAATAATAATGTCGAATGTATTATGCAAGTCCGTAACAACCCAGAATAACCTTACTAGAATACTTATATTTTTCAGTCGCAGGCTCGCAGCGATTGTAGCCTATAGGTTTATATACCTATTTTATTCTAAATGCTATCTGAACGAGTACGGTTTTAGACATAATACGAGTTGCTCGTCCCTGACGGTCAGAGTGTCTGCGATAAATAAAGTGTAAACTGGATGATTGTTTTAGTACACAATGCTTACTCAGATTTCTGAAGGATCATTCAGATAGGTATATGATTATATATTTTATATTTTATATTAACCGTCAACTGTATGCATTTGTTGAGTATATATTATGCGATTACACTTTTGATATTTCTCATATCGCCCAATAATAAATCCAACCCAAGACCCAACTATAGTAGAGCCCTATATACTATAATACACCCAAGCGAAAAAGAGCTGTAGTAAAGTGTAATATGACGTTGACATATTATGTAGGTTTGTACACATGATGGGTAAGTCGTAAACTCATGAGCTTTATTAATACCAATGAATTAAAAATATTGTGTGAATTATTGGTATTTGGGTTTTAACCTATTTAATATATTAAATTTAGCACCTATCTCTGTTGTACCAATATAGAATATCGTTTGGTAATAAACACATTTTAACGTTCAATTAGGTACAGGCCGTACGCAACTGATGGTTGTATGATTATTTATTTAATTACATATTTTTATACTTAACGGTAGACAACATGATATTTTAGGTTGTTAAAGTGTTCAACACTTAATGATTTCCTTAGAGATGTAAAATGTACGCAAATTTGTTTTCAGTGATTTACCGAGAAAGAATAACATAAACAAAGTACCATATACATTTCGTACATTTTGATATTTTTGGTAAAGTAGCCACAAGAGTTCGTTCAGAAACTCCCTCGCCCACTTTTTCATAAATTTTTAACTATCAAGACTTTGTAAATACCGCAGTTTGGGAAACCATGTAACATCCATAGAAAATATATTACCGTTTTGAAAATAATCTAATGTACTACAATCATTTGCATTAATGTCACTGATCCTTACTTTTTATTTAAAACTTCACATTTTACATCGGCCATTCTATTATTGTTGATATTTGTGATGTTATAAAATATATAAGTATAATAATGATGTTTGATTTCAGGATTGCTTTATAATTTTTTTTATAAAATGTCAGTTAAATTTACTTTACCGAGTATATATTTTTGCCTCTAAGATTTCTATATTTTCTACGATTTTGTCTACTCACGATTTATGATATTATACCTACAACCCACTACCCAGTACCCACCTATACCTATAATAATATGATTATTTTTATAATAATTATAAGCCTTTGTGTATAGAAGGAAATCAATTTTGTGTTAAAGGTCACGTGAATCGATCGACGAACGGTTTTTTACTGGTTGATAATACAAATAATATAGTAATAAGTTATTTAATACACTACGCAATGGAATGGGTAAGCATGTATATCATAAGGTCATGACCGCTGCACGATAATAATTGATTTTCGTCGTTTGTCATCGTATTGTCGAGATCACATAAATACTTGTACTGAGTTATCAATAATAACCTCGAAACGCTCAGTATTGTGTGCTACATCTTACAAAGCACAAGCATACAACCTATGTAGCAACATAGTAGATAATAGGTTTAGGTTGATTACAAGTCGTATGTTTATTTGTGCAAAAATATTTTTATGATTGCGGTAGTAAAGGAAGTCATATATGCGGGGTGATCAATTTAACGTAAGACACTCATTATTTCAGAAAACAAGGCACGGCGAAGAAACGAAAACCAAAGTATTAATTACTTTGAAAATGTCAGAATTATATAACTTAATTTAATTTAGCAAAATAAAAATGTACTCGAATAACCATTGCCGTTGAATCGTTTTTCTCAATAAAAAAATATATATATATATTTCTATTACACAATTTAAAGTCGTCACAGAACAACATTTTTGGAGAAAAAAAAATGATCAGCCGGTATAATATGTTGTACTGTCATCACTTGACACTTGGCCAAAATCCGGCCTCTAATACCCATAACACGGTTACCGGTTACTTATAGTGATTAGAACAATATTGTGTGACTTTGATATCGTTACACTATTTTAGCCTTTACTGAATAATATATAATTTGATGTGGGACATGTATAGAAGCTGGTTATAGTATGATGTATATATTATTGATAATTAATATACACAGTTGGTTATCAAGTGACGGCCATAACAATTCATATGGTGTATTTGTTTTAATGATATCATTACACAGTACACTTCAGTTATTGTTTTGTGTTGCAGGCTTGGTGACAGCCACGTTGGGAGACGATTCGGCGTGCGCCGCTGCCCGTGACGAGACGTTCAGCGGCCGCAGCGTGGCCGAAGTGCGAGCCGGACACCTGTTAGTCCGGTGGGACGGGCCGGCCGGTTACTGTTGGAAACTACTCCTCCGGTACCTGAACCTCACGGCCACCGAGCACGCCACCTACGGGTTCAGTCTCGTGCGGCCCGGGAGCAAGTCGCCCATCGTCACCGTAGTGGTGAGTACAAAATTGTTGTCCCAAGTATAAGTTATTGTATAATATGTGTTTTTATCGATTTACGCTGATTGCGCCCAAGACAAGGCCTAAATAATAACCCTAACCTAACTTAACCCAACGATTGGGGTATTCGGGGTATTAAGGGTTAGGTATACCGATACGGCGATATGCCAAATTCCAACACCACGAGTGCGACAGACCTGACTGTGGATATACTGGATGGTGGGGCGAATGGCTCTTCAAAAAAATATGAACAGCCATAAAATACTACGACAGACCTATCGGGTTTAGTGCGAGTAATAAGTAAATGTACCTCAAATCACGGACAAACCGACATCACGGTGTACCTATACCAGTGGCGTAGCCAGGATTTTTTTCTGGGGGGGGGGGCTTATCAATTTTTTACACAGCGGTGGTTTAGTTTTTGATCGAATACCATAGACCATTAAAATAATTTTTAAATT